>NW_009967454.1:0-1259 GCF_000747805.2 Chaetura pelagica | reverse complement strand
CTGTCACTCTTACAGTAAAAAAAAAATTCCAAAATTTTTTTTTAGAAAAACTAACATATTTTATATAAGATGAAAAAACCTACTTTGTGTTACTTTGCTTTTATCAATCTCTTTACCAATCAAAATAATAAAAAAAAAGCTTTCTTATTTTTCCCTGTTGCTTTCTAACAAGTAATGAAAGATCTATTTTACCTCTCATCTGATTTTTAATTTTTTTTTTCATGCAGTATGTGAAGCAGACCCCTATTTAATATCTTATAGGTTGATTTCCAACTTTCCCAACCTTCTCATCTGACAGAGAGAAACATTGCCATTAAATGTTTCTAGGTCAAAGCCAAATTGAAGTTTCCTGTCTGACAGCTGCGAACAACTTATGTTCCACTGGCACTAGGTAAATACAATATTGCTTTTCAAAGAAAATAATAGTGGGAGAGAAAGCAAAAGAAACAGTAAAGAAAAAAAACCAACCAAACATCAAAACACTGGGAATGTTTTCCAAAAGAAAAATACAACCTCCCAATTACTCTGTAACACTCATGTTATTTTTCAGAGACAGTGGCAAAGCGAGTTAATCTTCTTAGTGAGTCTTCATTCATTAGAAGTAGGAACTTTTTTTTCAACTTCAGTATAGGCCTTATTAGGAAGTGCTGCTACTGCAGACATCTTAAAGTGAAGACAACATGCCACCATAAAAAACAGAGATGGTTGACAGGATCTCTAGCACTTGTTTAATAAAAAAATTAATTTATTTTCATCCTGCTTACAGAAGTGTCCCTGTTCTTCTGGGCAAACCGTGAGGTTCCTAGGACAGGTGACAGAGACAGCACCATGCTCAAAGGTACAGAATCTTATCCTTCATCTCAGCAGAGGAACTGTTTTTTTGCACATCTAAGCTGTGCCCACAAACCAGCTGTACACTGAATGAACCTACTGCAACCTTGAAAAGGACTCATTGTAGATGTTTCAAAAACTTAAATAGGAAACTCCAAAATGGCTGTAAGAATTACCCATCTAGCTACCACTGAAACGAAAGCTATCTGCTTGTAGATGTAGGTAATTTTATATATAACAGCCTAAAGACTGGACAATGGGCAGAGACTCATCCTTTAACATGAGGAAGTCAGGGAAATACTGCATTTTGTTTTCTTGCAGCATCAACCTGAACATTTGCTGTGTCACATGAAGTGAAATACTGAGTCAAAGAAAAGTGTCCAACTCAGAACATTGTCTGACCTGGATGAGGGGACAGAGTGTATCCT
>NW_009967453.1:0-1260 GCF_000747805.2 Chaetura pelagica | reverse complement strand
TTTTTCTGAATGTTTCTTTTGAGAACAACATCATTATTTAAGAGAAACTGAGCTTATGCTTTTAAAGAACTTGGAATTTTAAACAAAAACTCACACTGTCATTTAGATCTAAAACACTTAAACAGCAGGTATGTAATCTACGAGAATGCTCCTCCATTACTCCTAAAACACAGTCATTTTTACTTGGTAAACTCTACAATCATTTTAAGGAATAACCAATCTGAACACTAAAACCTGTATTCCAGAAATAAAGAGAGGGAGTGTGATTTATTCAGCTGGAGCTTTTAAATACTATGGAAGGAGCAGGACAAGTGCCTGCCATTAACCTAGCACAAAGAGGTTAAAGAAGTATATTTGAGAAGCAATGAGGAACATTTACTGAGATCCACCCTGAACTTCAGTAAAAATTGAGAATTAAGAAACCTATCTTCTTATTTTAACCACATCATTTTAGAGGGTTTCAGTCTCCTAAATCTGGGAATCAAAAGCTATGCTTTATCTTTCCTCAGTAGTAATTTCCACAGATCAACCAACTGTCCCTGCAATTCTGTGCCACCAAGTGATATATAGGCTTGATCTGGTAGGGTGTTACAAATGTGAGTAAAGACATTCACATGAGTAGTCCTATTGATCTAATCTGTTTTGTACTAAGTTGATTTCAAAACAATTTGCATAACTTTCAGCATCGAGGCCTTACAGAACATCCTTGGAAAAATTTAAAATCATCATCATAACTGTTACATATATTTTCCCTTTATTGGGAGGGTGAAATAGTCAAACATCTGCTTTTTAGAATGAAATGTCATTGCTTTTGAAGTGCAGCTACCCTGCAACTGAACTAACCCTACATACACAGATCTCCAGCAGACTTCACCAGAAATCATTTCACAACTTCATGGCTCTCTAGTTCCTGGTGGGCTGAGGAGTGTTGGGAAAAACTACTAAATTCACATTTCCTAACATTTTCTTCCTCTACATCTTAGCAAAAAAGCTCTGAATGCATGACCGGGGAGCCAGGGAATTCTCTTTCTTAAGAGAACCTTTGACAACTTAAAAAGAGAGATTAATGACATAGTTCAGCTACAACAGCACAAGCCTAAACTACGGTACATGTTTTATCTAAAAGTTGCATTATAAGTAAATAAAATCTAGGGAAATATTCACCCCTCCTACTGCAAAGTTGGTCTGTTGCACTATACAGTCCTACACTGTTTTTACCAGCATCTTACTGATGGTTTCATATGACAAAGGAAAAAAAAA
>NW_009967452.1:0-1259 GCF_000747805.2 Chaetura pelagica | reverse complement strand
TAGTAAGCCTTTACTACAGTTCCCTTTAACAGGTAGATGGCTGCTGCTGCATCTACCTGTGCTGCTCTGCTTTACTTCTCAACAAGTGTTTATAAATTGGGAAGGATGCAGAGACGATTCATCAGAATGATGAAGTCTGAAAAATGCTCTTCATGGTGGCACATTTAAGGAGCTGAATATTTTAAGTTGCTCTAAAGGATGAGTTAAAAAGTAATTTTCTTCCAGCTTATAAGCACCTATAGGCAATAGAAATTAAACAATATTATTTGTCAAGTAAAGATTTACCAAGACTGGACTAATTGATTCTAAAAGAAAGGTCTGTGTTTCTCATAGCAAGGTAAGTTAGCTCTCAGAACAGTTTAATGAGAAGTGGGATGTAAATAAATAAAATTTGCATATACATCCAAACCCTTCCCACTCAGTTTTACAAAACACCAATGAGCAGAGAGAGGATTTGGGGCTATATAACCACAACAGTTTATTTTTGCTGTGTCTCTGTAACTCTGAGATACATGTCACGGATCACCTATCAGCTTATCTGAAATACCATTTTTTTCTCAAATTTTACCATTTTTGTCAACTGTTATTTTGTTAACTGATATAAACTTAGCTTTTGGGCCAGTGCCCATATTTATGGGCCAAATGCTGCAGTCTGCACTAGTAATTGTCTGGAGTGGGGACTGCTTCTTCTGTCACTTCGGAGCAAACAAGATCATTCCTTCAGCAGAAAGCAGTGCTGAGGCTCAAGTGCTTATATTTGATGCTCTTTGCCATGCTAGCTATCATTATGAAAAGCCTATGATGGCATATCATTAATCTACGGAGTGTGTGTGTTTTTTAAGCCCCAAACTCTGGTTCAGCATTATTTGTTTTCATCAATATTTAAATGCTGCAATACTACCAAGTGACTGGAAAACAATGATTCTAAAAGGGAAGAAAAATCTCTGAAATGCCAGATACGCTCAGGAAACATTGCTAAGCAACACTGCCTGTTTTTGTTTGTCATGTTGTTTTGTAAACCCATGCCAAATTTTGCTAATGTGCCTGCTCATGCTGACATTCACAGGAATTTTTCCAGGAGGAAGGCAAGAAGGAATCAGCTCTCCATAATGAACCACCCAATCCAGAAATTCTGAACTGCTTGAAATCTTTGGCTGTAACCCATGTGTGCTGTGACTAGCTCTGCTTTAGTAAGCAGGAGGACTTAGAAATCTGTGTGTGGTCAAGGGGATATGATCTGGTGGCAATTACAGAGACAT
>NW_009967451.1:0-1258 GCF_000747805.2 Chaetura pelagica | reverse complement strand
TGAAGTCCATTTGTGAATCTGACACTACTCATGGCTTAGTATCCAAAAGGTCTCATTTGTGCTGCTGAGATGGCGGGCAACACAAAACTCCCACTTTGTATGACAGCACTTGGTTAAAAACATCAACACACCCCACAAGGGAGTTTATCATCTCCTTTCAAAAAGCTCCCACTCTATACTTTGTGCTCAGTTGCACCACCACTGTAGTTTTTGTAAGGAATAAATATTGACTTTCCTGGACATTGCCTCACAACAGAACAGGACCTTGAGTACATTGGTCGAAGATATCTTTTTAGCCCAGCACCACTTTCATTCTGAGTAGGAAAAACAGGGTTTATGAATGTCACAGATTGCTTATTTTCCTTCCTAGATAGGTGACCATGTTCTAAAGCTCACTCAATTGTATTTATTTCCTTATAAGACTACCCAAAATGTATTACTTTGATTTATATTTCCAGGCTACAGATTTAATTAAGATGACAACACGCCACATTTGGAAAGTAAAGACTGAAAAAAGCCACGTAACAAGATTTAATATTAATGCAGGCTGTTTTTCCATTTCTTGCTTTCAAGACTAAAGCCCATGGCTGCCAAGTAAATTACCCAGAGAAACAAGAAAGCACACACTAGGTCTCAAGAAACTGAGCTCAAAACTGAACTCAAAACTGAGCAGAATCAGGAGACTGGTCTGTTCACCAAACAGCTCCGCTCTGTCTCGCAGCAGCATCTGCACCTCGCGGCGAGATGTTCCAGTGCTCTTTCCATAGTAAGGGGCAGAAAACCAGCATCCATTTCACTTATAAAAATAGATGGTGGTGACACCACAGGAACCACTGTGTGGGTAAAATTCAACTTTCGGGTACAGGCAATACACAAGACAACAACGTGCTGTGTGGGAGAAATCTGGAGGTGTATTTTAGCTGTAGCAGAACCCCAGCTCGCAGCAGAAGTGTGTAGAAAACCTCTGGCATTTCACAATGACAAACATTTTAAAATCACATTCTCCATCAGAGGTTTAATGGCCCAACATGTGACTCAACAAACTCAGCTGT
The DNA here is from genome assembly GCF_000747805.2 of Chaetura pelagica. Classification (NCBI taxonomy): domain Eukaryota; kingdom Metazoa; phylum Chordata; class Aves; order Apodiformes; family Apodidae; genus Chaetura; species Chaetura pelagica. Next base: position 206 of record NW_009967451.1, on the reverse strand, counting down.
ATAACATCAATTAAGATATGCAATAATCTTTAAGGGATCAAGCAACTGCATCCAAAACTCAACATGAACACAGGCCCAGATCGTGACCAAATGAAGTATCGACTGTTTGCATGATCCTTCTGTCCCAAGGCAGCACGCAGGGCTGGGGAGCAAGAGCACCAAGGGACAAAACCTACGCAGAGCTACGAAGATGATGAAGGGAGTGG
>NW_009967450.1:0-1259 GCF_000747805.2 Chaetura pelagica | reverse complement strand
ATAATAGTCCTTTTCTTTTCCTGCTGGTTGGACTTCAGAAGTAATATCCCCACCTCTGCAGGGAGGCATTTGCTGCAGAAACACCATTACTCCTCCCGCATGAAGGAGCCACCTTCACTCCAGCTTGCTGCCCCATGAGCATCACTCCTGCTACAGTGGGGACACATCCCTGGTAGCACTTTGCTCCTTCAGACTGAGGAGGCTCCCTACCAGCTGTCTGAGAACTTTGTGCTTTTAAAAATATGCCTAAATGCAACTGATTGTTATGTATCTTTATACAATCAATTAACATTGTGCATAACTCAATACACTTTTGCCACATAAAATGGGGACTTTGTTGAGTAATTAAAGTCTAATGGGCTTTTATAGTATGAAGGGCCATGGTTATCATTATTTTCCATAGTTTATCTACATGAAGTGCTTTTGTAAATGAGTATTTCATCCTTGGTAGAAGAAAGGTTACCTGCAAGACGGTTCCAGCATGTTAGTGGAGTGCTCACACTTGCCGTGCATGCAGAAGCCGTTGTAATGCTCTGGACAGGGGATGTAGATCCCTCTTGCACTTTCTTCCAGTTTATTTGCATTCTCTGTGAACACAGGTGAAGCGAACATTAGCCTGGCAATGCAGGATAAGGTGGAACGATGAAAAGAATGTGTAAAAGAAAGGAAAATCAGAAGAACAAGATGTGAAAGATGTTTATGGGAAGCAAGAGCAGGAGTTTGCACATCTAATTCCTGTCACGTTACAGCAAACGAGACACCAGTAAAAAAAATTGACTATTCAAAAACTGATTACAGACTAGCACATAAGGAATCCTTCATCATTTCTGTTATCCTCTAAGGACTGTCTCCTTGCACCCAGGCAAGGCTAGGAGGAAGACTTGGGACATTTGCATGTAATATATTGTTACAATACATTCAGTCATTCAGTACAATGTATTAAGAAAGATAATTTTATGCCTGAAGTAGAGGAACAGGAATCCAGAGCTGAAGTTTCTCATCAGTGCTGCATGCCCACAACCCATACTCTCTGGCCTCCTTCTCATCCCACAGCACAGGCACCTTTAAAATGGTTTGATTTCCTGTGCCTACTTCTGCAGCTGTTAAGCTGTCACCAAGACTGCAAATCCTGGAAAATGCTTCCCTCCCTGCAGACAGGAAAATGGAGGCTTCATTTAGTCTTGAAACAGGAATGTGCTCAACATGTACATTATGGGCTGAAATGCAGAGTGCTACTTGCAATAAACACACATGAATTT
>NW_009967449.1:0-1253 GCF_000747805.2 Chaetura pelagica | reverse complement strand
TTTTTTTTTTCTTTTCTAGATACCATCAGCTTGCCTACAATGTTTTCTTTATTAAAAATCCATTGTGGCCTTCTTTGCATTAATATTTCTACTTCATTTGCATTTCTACCGCTGTTATTTTGCAATGCTTTCCCCATCTATTTTGGTGATCAAATACCCTTTAATCAATGCAGCTCTGATTTTATCATCCTGATCATTTGCACTAAAACAAACACAATATCCCAGCCAAAAGGATTTGAATAAGCTTGTACATGGCAACATAAGCTTTTATTATCCTCAGTTTACTGAGAGCAAAAGAACAGTATTTAGAGCGTAGTTTTTTTAGACTTAAGGCACCAGTGTTGGAGAGGGACAAATCTAGCTTTATTTATTTATTTACTCTACCAAGATAAAGATACAGGTATAGATTTACGCAAGAGAAATGTGTATGGATGTCCCCATGAGAGAAAGCAGCACGTATGACAGCTGCTAATTCTATTGCCTAATGCCAATCTGAAAGGTGCTTAGGGATCGAGCAGCGTAAGAACAGAGTTTTGCAACAATACTTTGTTATTGCCTGAGAATGCCTCTAGCAGTGCAAATAGGGCTTTGGCGGTAGATTCAAAGGACAGTTTTCAGTCTTCCTAGCTCTAACCTCCGTAAATGTGTTTTTTCATAGAACAAGGTGGAAAGAAGGATAAGGGAAGGTGTATTTGTTCTGAAATTACTCTTAAAACAGCTTTCTCTGACGAGGATTGTGGTCTTCCTTTGCTGAGTGCGTGACTGTCAGCAGCAGTTTGTCTTTCACAAGATGAAATTCCTATTCAGAAGCTAAAATTCAGTGATCATGTGGAGTTTAAATTATTGTTCCTTACAATCTGTCACTGTTTGTGGAGCAATGTGCCTCACCCCTCATTCCTTCACCACAAACAGACAGTAGTCCTATTGTGCTCTGGGAAACCCATGTTGAGGAATTTTCATTTCACAGAGGATGGTGGTAATCACACTTCACAGACTTTTCCAAACTTAGGTGGAGTGTATCATGACTAAAGCCCTTAGTAAGATACTTGGGCTTTTTTGACTCTAATGGTAAGAATCTCTTTCACAAACAAGTGCAATTGTTCCTCGCATTTTTTACTCTTGAATATTTTTATTCTCATTCCATAAGCTTTCCTCTTAACATTTGGTCTGCCAGACCCTTAGCAGCATGTTGTGTGCATGTCTAAAATATGGTTATGGGGTCCTTCCTTTATCTTACTAATCAGGTTGTTCGC
>NW_009967448.1:0-1258 GCF_000747805.2 Chaetura pelagica | reverse complement strand
TTTTTTTTTTAACCAGAGTGAAATCTGTATTGACCTAAATCGTCACTTGCATGTAATTTCCACCTTTGTCTTCCCTGTTCTGCCATATGGATCAGATAGTCTCTATTAGACCCTTCCTGTTTAAGGCCTCCCAGGGAGCTGTAGGACAGCAAGTGTTTTGAGTGACCTGCCTACATATTCTGTTGCCTTTAGTGACAGTCAGGCAGACAGGAGATATGTAGAATTGAATCTGGGTTCCCCCCCACCTAGTTTAGGCCTTTTATAATGCTCTGGGAATTATCCAGAATCCCACATGCTATGGAAAAATTCAGCCAGTCAGATTGTCACATTTCTCTGGTGACTGCTGCCAAGCTGGAGGCCAGACCCTGTGGATTTCATACATCCCAGCAAGTTTCACTGATTCAAACTGCCTCAAAGTTCAGTTGAGATTTGCCCGGTGACACCTTGGTAGTTGAGAGGATGGATCCTCTTGGATTCCTTTCCAGCAATCCTGCTGGTGGCCATTAGTTTTTGATCTGCCACATCGCCTCTGTTCCCTCTTGAATCATTGCTACAGTATGTTGTGAGCAAACATTTGTAAGGATTTCAGGACAGCCTGAACTGTAGCTGTAGCAAGGATGGAGGCTGGGACTCGCATCCTGCCGGGTTGTTCCAGCCAGAGTGCACAGGGACCTGGCACCCTAGGTTTCCTCATGTGAGACTGCTGGTGCTTGGCTAGGCTGGTTGTGCATATGTGATGATGATGGCCTGGTTAACTTCTAAACTAACTACACTGGTACACCTTCTGCAGTGTTGAAGAGCTACTGTCATACTCTAGGCAAAGAATTGTGCTGCACTTGGCCTCAGCCAAGACTGCTGTACAGCTGTGTGGCATCCAACTCATTACCACCTTCTTACAGGATGTTTAAAATAATTGTGGAAATAAGCTTATTATTATTACCAGAGGTTTCAATGAAGGAATTTTGATGGACAAAGTCCTGGAAGTTTGCACCAATGTGGTTATTGGTTTGGACAAGTTTTTTCTGTGCAGTTTCAAACTTGCAGTTTCAAGGTGAGAGAGCAGGACTTCTGGAGACATCCAACCCTTAGTTTAGGTGTAGGTAACATGACATCTTCAGTTGGTATTCTTTTTCTTGAATCACATATTTGCTTAAATATCTGAAAGAAAATAGAGAAGACAATAGAAAACAACATTTTGTTTTTCCCATTTGCTCTCCTAGTGGAGAGTGGTTTAAGCCAGGATGAAGCCAATTTTCCT
>NW_009967447.1:0-1258 GCF_000747805.2 Chaetura pelagica | reverse complement strand
CCAAAAAAACCACCAAACCAAACCAGAACACCTTGAATGGTTTTGAGGCTCCTTCTAAAACAGAGATCATGCTCCTCTGTCCCTATAATCTCACTCTCATCTACTGCTCTTGCTTTGTAACAATCTTTAATGATTTCCTTGTACCAGGAGTGTGTTGTTTAAGAACAGAAAGCAGAGGGAGATACTTGTCTGTGGAGACTTTCCTTAACAGCCTCTAGCTGGTTGGTTTATGTAGCCTTTAAGCCCTGAGGTAAGGAAACAGGAAAACAGATTAATAGACATAGCAACTTCCCCCAAGATACTTTTAGATAAACACAGCCTTGGGCATTTAGAGAGTCGGATTTACTACACCTTAAAAGAGGTTTCTGAAAACCATGGCTGTTTTATTTTAAAGTATGCAGCCAAAGGCAGGCACTTCTTTAATCTTTGCCACTCTTCCCTGATAGACAACCAAAAGCACAGGTCCCAGGGTTTAGAAACAGTTGTGTATAAATTGGAAACAATCTCAGCAAGCCTTTATAACAATGAAGATCTCTTTGGGGGCACTGAAGTGGATTTGAACTGAAGCCAAGACACATTTCCAGCGCACAAGCTGTACAGAAACAGACACAAATGCACAATTGATATTGGTAGGGTAATATAATTGCCAACATTTTCCTGCAAAAATGAGAATGCAGACAGTGATGTCTGAAGGTAGGTGGGGTTTTTTTATGCTCAAAATAGCACTGAAGAGCAAACCCAGGCCTCAGTGTTTGGCTCATGCTGGAGGTCTGGAATCCCAGCTGTGACCCTTGCTGCCTGCAAAGCAAGCAGCATTACCAGTGTACTTAGTTCTCATCACTGGTTGTCTGTATCTCAGGGCCCCAACACCTGCTCTGTACTGTTCATGGGTGTATTGCATGTGCTCAGCTCAGATAACTCAGTGGAAGTTTCTCCTTTTGAGGGGCGTTGGAATTTTTCATTCATTTTACCTGAGCTAAAAATCTTTGAAAAGGTGGCTTTGCTATTCGGTGTTCATCTCTTTCTTTACCTTCGCAAAGGAAGGAGGATGTATTTGCTGATTTGCTTCTGAGACAGGAAAGAAAGATTCATATCCCTAGCCACTCTCATCTTGTAATTTTTCTTTGTCCCCGAGTGATCCTATTTACTCACTTCCCTGAGTTCCCAGCAAATAGGTAAGTACTGTCATGAATTTCTCTGACTCCTCAAAAGGCTCCTTTCTCTTAGAGTTTGTGGTCTGGGTGTTGTTTTTTTTTTT
>NW_009967446.1:0-1257 GCF_000747805.2 Chaetura pelagica | reverse complement strand
TCACAGAATCACAGAATGCCAGGTTGGAAGATAGGGATGGCTGAATTCTGCAGATTGTCTTAATGTACTAAGGTCATAATTTGCATTTTAAAAAAAGCTAAAGGTTATAAAATAACACATTGTCTCTGTACAGGGATAAGAATTTGGCCAGGGGCTGAGAAGGGGATGGTGCATAAAACCACACTGAGCCTTTGAGAAGGAATGACATTCATTCTCTTTGCTCTACCACTAACACACAGGTTGCTGCTAAAACAGGTTGCTGCTCCTTTATGATGCAACATAAAGGTTGGCCTCTCCTTTCAGATTAGATGCAGGCACTCAGGTTCTCAGCACTGAGCCACACACCCAAGCTGGGCAGGGTAAAAAAGCAAAATGCTGTGGGAGAAACTAGACTTGATTTGAAAATCTCACCCTTCCTTTACGAACACTGGATGCACTACATCATTTACTTGTTCACACTTAAACTAATCTAAACAATGATAAACTATCCTAAACTGTGATATAATTAAAACAGCACTGATCTAGGTCAGGCGTTTTCCCTCTTGGCATTCTTGGGTTTGAACCAATACATCTCAGTCCAATACAAGACAAAGACATTACATGTTGTCCAATACAAGACATATTACAGACTAAGGCTAAACCCTTGATACATCTACCAGTAATAGCACTGCAGTTTGGAAGAAAATAATAAATATGTATGATTGGTTAGAATCACAGAACTACATAGCATATTGCATACCATGTTTTAGCACATTTAGCTTTGTGCTTTTTAATGTTAACAGCAACTTCGAAACAAATATGTTAACATTAAAACACAGGTATGCTTACACATTGCGTATTAGTTTATAATCAAACTACTAAATTACTCAAATTGAAGAAATAGCTGTTAAAAATCCATTTGGAAATACTCTACACTGAACAAAGCAAGTAGAAAATCACTCTACTTTATCAAGAAGGTGCTATGAATTTTGAAGATTTAAAAAATACAACATATATAATACAGCCAAAATCATGACACTTCAGTGTCACTTTGAGTGTTTTTCAACACCTCATGATAAAAGCAGTTTAAGAGTCTGTTCTGACTCTAATCCAGAGAAAGGCGGGATTGATTTTTGAGATTTAAAAGTCGTGTCTTAATGCCAAAGTCAAAATCTGTCCAGCATCCAGCCTCCTTGTCATGCAGAGGATAAACAGCCAGCATCAGACCCTCTTCCACATTGTTCCCTACATAGAATCACAGAATGCCAGGTTGGAAGG
>NW_009967445.1:0-1258 GCF_000747805.2 Chaetura pelagica | reverse complement strand
TTTTTTTTAAGGCTTTGCAGCAATAACATGAGATCCTCTGATATTAATACATAAGATCCAACACAAGTGTTGAAATTATGAAATAGGAATGTTAATGTAGTCTTCCTGATAAAGTTGAGTGGATCTGAGGTCAGGCAGAACATACAAACCTGTATGTAAGCACACAGCTTTATTGGTAATTACAGTTTAGGAGTCAAGTTAGAAAGATGACTGCATCCTTAGTATGAGGTCTTAATTAATATTTGAAGCTTTTAACACTGTCCTGGTTAACATGTTTCTTTTCTGATACTGCTTCACAAGCAGGACAGACTGGATTGTGTTCAGAATATTTTCAAGAGACTACTTTCAAAGTATCTATCTTTCAAACCCAGCACCTTCAAAGCCCTACATCTGATGCTGGGATTGGAAGGACTATGACCCTGGCAAGAATCCTTTGTTGTTTTGAGTGGCCAGAGTGAGTAAAGTCCTTGCCAAAATCATCTTCTCAGTGAATTTTTGAGGCAGATCCAGGTAGCAGATGTGGTTAATATTCTCTGTAGATAAAACATTAGTTCATCAGAAAACTTTGCAACTGGATGATTTCAGAGCTTATGCCAAAAGAGCAGTGGCAGTTACCCAGATCCTAGGTACACAATTTTTTTTAATTTGTGTACTCTTTTACTCTATGTCCCAACTGTAATTCCTGGTATCAGTGTTAGAGATGAGAAGGTCAAGGATGCTCAGCTTACAAGGAAAAGAACTATATGTGAACTTTCTGTTCGTTTTAATATGTCTGACCCTGCTATCAACTTGTAGATATTTTTTAGGTTTTTCTGTGAATGAAACTGCAGTAAACTTGGGGAGGTTAAATTCATGTAATAATCTCATGGTTCAAAATTCTCATTCTGAATTGTATGTTCAGGGGCAAGTGAAGGTGTGTATGCTGGCTGCAGGGATTGATTTAATTGTCTGAAGTGTAATACCCAGGCAGATTATACTTCTCTTAAGGCTGTCAAAATGATGCTACTTTCTGAATGAATTGCATTAAAACAGTGTAGCACTTTTTTCCATCATGTGCTCTGAAGTGTTTTCCTTGACAAGGGCCATATACTATATCTTGGTCAGCCTCTGTTAATCTTGAGGTTCTGTCTGTTTTTACAAGGCTATTAAAATACTTTGTATATATATTTCTCTTAAGATGAGTGTCACCTTTTGACTCAAGTTTGACAACAATGCACTTGATCCCCTCCCACCCAGGGAAGGAGACAGAAAAAGAGAG
>NW_009967444.1:0-1258 GCF_000747805.2 Chaetura pelagica | reverse complement strand
AAAAAAAAAACATAACCCAAGCCCTAGCTGCTTTGTTTTGGATTGCCTGTGGTCTGTGATTTTATGTGCAAAGTTGGAATCCAGAGGGAATCTCAAGCTTTCCTGTACAAACTTTATAATGGAAATGCTGTCAAATTCTTAAGTACAGCAAGGCAAATGGCACAGCTATAACATGTTAAAAAAAAATATGAAAATGCTCAGAAGGCAGGGTGAATGCTAGCTGTCTTGACACTGAACACAGGAAGGTAAATGATTGGAACTTTAATTACTTTGATCCGTCATGCCTTGTAGCTATATGTCAGCTAAGCCAACAAAACTGACACAGAACAAAGGCCGTGACTGTTTCAACATCTTAACTCATTTCTTATGGTTGATTAATAAGTCTATTGAATGAAACATGTGATGAGAATGGAGAAAAACATCAAGTGTGTGTTTATACACACACATATCCCGTGTGTATGATTTTTCTTGGGTGGATGTGTTGGTTCAGACTCTGGAGCACTGAGCATCCTGAGGAAGCTCTTACTATAAGTGGTGTGCCTGGGAAGGAAGATCCCTGAGGAACAGAAGGGCACACTTCAGTGGGACATTGTCCTTCTCTAGGTTATGTCTATGTTTACATGAACCCACATGCAGTGACTTCTGGCAAAGCTCTGATTCCTTGGTCTCTAATTAGTTCAGGGTTAGCTGAAATTCCTGTTAGACTGAATGTCCTTGACCACCCAGCAGCTTCTTTGATAATAAGGAGAGGCCCCCGAGGATACTGTAAAGCCTGTACTATAATATAAACTACCCTTTGTCACAGGGATCTTGTTTCCCAGTCTACTGTCCCTTTTCCTTTCTAAACTCCATCCTATCTCCACATCCCTAACATTTTGGTTGTCGAGCACAGGAGCCACTCAGGACAGCTCGTGTTTAGGACTTGCACTCCAGTGATCTCTTTCATTCCTGAAGGATGCTGTGGATTTGTCAGAATGAGGCAACCATGAACTTCTGACCCAAGCTGGGATCTAGAGCTTTCCCTTTAATTTCCTCTTCACCCAAACTATTCAGTTCTGTGCTGATTTTTTAGTTACTTTGGTGGCTGTACTAGCATGTTTGATATTAATAAATGAGGTTTCCAAAAATATGAACTAATTGACACAGGTTGTGATGAGACAGAAATTTTCCCACATAGTGAAACATGAACCCAATCACATAAACTGATGGGAACTGATAAATCATGTGTGTGTCAGATGCAAATATAAATATTTCCATT
>NW_009967443.1:0-1258 GCF_000747805.2 Chaetura pelagica | reverse complement strand
TATAAATGCTATATAAATGCTTCTTTTGAAAATCCCTTAAACTTACAAGTGAGTTAAGGAAGGCAATAGCAAGTTAGTGCAGTCAGCTAAATAGTTGTGAATTGTATTTAAAAAATTGATTTCTTTCAGCCTGATTTACAGTAGGTTCTTATCAAGATTTTTCTAGTGGTGAGGAGACCCATAAGGTCAATAGAGAACTCCCATAATCTTGTAGCTGGAGAATACAATGCTTCACTGCTGGAGAAACCAGTGAAAAAAAAAAGTAAGTCTCTGTCTTCTGCAGTTCTATAACAGCCAAATTTCTCTTCAGCCATGTGGAAAGGAACATCCTATGTCTAAAAATCAGTGCTGCACTGCAAGTGAAGTGCTTAGGAGGCATTCCAGCTCTCCAAATCAGCATATACTTCCATGGGTTAATTCACTGTGTGCAAGGAGGTTTTCCATTACCAGGCTCTACCATGCATCTCTCCCCAGCTCCTGCCTTCCCCCCTCCCTTCTTCCTGGGGAAGAGGAGGATTTCTCCATCTTAACAGCATGAAAGAATAATTTTTTTTTTGTTTTTCCATAATTCCTCACTTTTCTTCATAGCTCCATTAATCAAAGCTTTAAAAATGTCACATGTGCATAAGTGATTCATGCTGCTCCATGTCTGACCACCACCTACAGGCTACATCACACAACTGCTGCTTATTATCTCTCATTATCCTTTTTCAGTAAAAACTAGCTAATTAGTTCGTGTTTCCCAGTAATATTGTAATTTTGCTTTGTTTGTTTTCATTCCTGAGTAAAAATTCCATTGACTGGTCTACAATTTCATCCAGAGTCCTTTCTGTCTCTCTAGAGATGACAGTTCATTAAAAACTCTGTTGTTTGTGTATGTAATTGGAGAGAATGTGTACTTGGCTACTAGCTAAGAGCAACAGTACATAAATTAAACATCAGTTAAGGTTGTTTGTTTGTATTTTTAGAATCCCAGTTGAAATACTGACAAAATACTGGCAAAAAACATCTATGAAACACAGCACTATTACCTGGAGCAGCTGAGGTTTTGCAAAGTTTGCAACATGCTGATGTACATTTAGAAGGAGAGCATTGCCAGCCAGACAAGGGAGGTGATTGTCCTGCTCTACTCAGCACTGCTGCAGCCTCACCTTGAACACTACCTGCAGTTTTGGCACCACAATATAATAAAGGGCATCAAGCTGTTGGAGAGTGGCCAAAGGAGAGCCATGAGGATGGTGAAGAGTCTGGAAGGGAT
>NW_009967442.1:0-1257 GCF_000747805.2 Chaetura pelagica | reverse complement strand
TTCCAACCTTAACTGTTCTATGATTCTATGAAGAAAACCTGAATTATCTGTGTTCGTATCTAATCAAATTCAAACAAACTGTTTCAAAGCTTTGGATATCTCTACAAATTATCAATGCATGAAGGACTGGAATATGTGCATTTACAATATACCTGTGTGGAACAATGCAATGCCTTGCTGTCATTTGGATACTGTTTGTTGCACAGGTTTGTCTCAGTGGTATCATGCAGATGCAGAAGTGGAGATCAAAAAGTAGTATAGCACATAGCCAAGCTGGACTAGTAGCATATTGATCTGCTCAGGCTAATGCACATCCCACTCTTCACCCAGGAGGATTTATGTTGAGACAATAATTTTTCTTGCAGTTCTAAGCGCAACTGAATTGGAACCATGAACTGTCTCTACAGAGGACTGTGTGTTGCCATGCAAATAGGTCTTCAGACATTAAATGTGCAACTGTTACTTATGCTGTTGGGTATTTTGTGTCTTTCCTTAAAGTTTGTGAGGTTATGTATTTTGTGAGGGTAAGGCAAACATGTATTTTTGGTTTATATCTCTCACCCGTAACATGGAAGGATGTGCCACTCTCACAGGTGGTATCTGTAGTTATGATTCATTCACAATTTAATTGTTTGTTTGTTTTAACTATGTTCTCCTAGTATTACCACTGCTAATGCGTTCTCTGGAGGAGAAAGAATATTTTCAGTGTAACCAAAGGACTGTAGGGAGGAGGAAGGTAAGAAGAAAAAAGAATTCTCAGAGGTAATGGCAGTGTTCTTTCCCTGGAGACTCAGAAAGAACTGGATGCATTTACTGAGACCAAATCTGTAGGAAAGGACTTGAACCTCAAGGTCACTATATGCAGACTACAGATTTGTCTAAAAACCTGTCTATCTCATTGTGCTATTAAAAAATTCCTTGTTCTAGCACTTACTAATTCTTATTTAGTCTATGAAATCCATGTTTTTGGGAAGTATAGTTTTAAATTTACAAAAACCATTTCATAATTTTAAAGCTCATCATTTCAAAGTTTCAAGCAAACCCTTGTCAAGGCACTGACCAACTTGGAATCTGACAGAAGAGACATTTAGCCACATTTGACCTTTCAGGAAGCTACCCAATAAGAAACATGAATATTTACAGATGGGATATAAGTGGGATTCAAACTATACAAAAGTGGATTCTGATTCATCAATGCAATATTTCAACCAGTTTCAGAAAAACAAAACAAATCAAACAAACAAAAACAAAACAAAA
>NW_009967441.1:0-1255 GCF_000747805.2 Chaetura pelagica | reverse complement strand
AAAAAAGTTGCATCCACCTTCTAATCAGAATTTATTTAGATGCAATGCTCAGACATCCCACCTTGTAAAATTTTTGGCTGCTAGTCTCAAGAATCTGCTATTTCATTTTCCTAGTTAATAAAATTAAATATAATAATCATGTCACTAACATTTTCTTTGGGAGGCTAAACCATGATAATGACCTTGTGCCTATACAAAGATCTAATTTTCAATATTTCAGTTATTCTCAGGGTCCTTGTCTTAGCCTCTTTCAATTTATCAAAATCCTCTCTAAGATGTGGATATGACAGCTGAACAGAGCAGTGTTGCTCATGTCAGTGTAAATTACACGTACAACTCAACTTGTGATACCTCTGTTGGGCAGAGCACCACATCAGGAACTCGCATTGCCTGATTAACAGCAGCAGCTTCTCCCTTTGCTTTTGAAGAGTCCCTGCTTCTCTGGAGAGTATGGTCCTCTTCTAAGATCATGGCTTACAGTCTTTCTTGCCACATGTACTGCTCAGCTCAATACTTATTCTTCAGGATCCTGAATTCTTCATGTCAGTGTCCAGCCCATTTTAAAGCCTAGTCTGCCTCCCAAACTTCTTTTATAATTTTGTGTCTGTTTCCAGGTCACTGATAAAAATGTTAAATTGAGTTGTGCAAGAATTGTGTTATTTGCTATGCAGCAGAAAAGTCTTGCTTGATAATAATTGCTTCTTTACAATCATGTTTTGAGGTCTATCAGTTTCCAACAGAGTCAATGTTTGCTGCATATTTTCCAAGCCTAGGAAATCCACATGAACCACACTGAGCAACTACACTGTAATAAGGCTGAATAATGGTTGTCTGTTGTACAGTCACTTCCTTCTTCTTATCCTCTGTCTGCTGGTCATTCAAGCCCAGGACTGCTGTCTAGAGCATCACTGCTGGGGTCCCACAGAATGAAGTCAGGTTCCCAGAATGGCACTGACTAAGATGTGACCTCACTCCAGCTTGGTTTTTTCTGCTCATACACATTTCTACTTACAGGGCTCAGATAGCACCTCTCTTCTGTACTTTGCAGAGACATAAAAACCCTGTCCTTTCCTGTTTGCATCTTCTGAAGAACTCTTCTTGGTTAATCTTCATTGCAGGGTTTTATTTGGACTTATGTAGAACAACTGTCTACACTTCTGTGTGATCTTTAACTCATCACTCTAATAATTGGTTTAGTTCAGACCAATATCTAGTGAAGAGCAATATAGCAGTCTCACTTACTGTTGGGTTTTAA
>NW_009967440.1:0-1255 GCF_000747805.2 Chaetura pelagica | reverse complement strand
GAGATGCTCCAATCCCCCAGTCATCTTTGATCCTTCCTGTTGAAGTCATGGACTGATGGTGATGTGGGTTTGAATCACCTGGAAATCCTTGGATTAGTCCATTGCTGTCATGAAGTAAAAGTCCCACAGTGGGAACTGCACTTGGAAAGTTTATGAAGTAGCTTTGACCGCAAACCTACTGTTTGGCCATTTCTGGTATTAAGATAAATCTCTACACAGAGCTGGAAATCAAAGCTCCTTGTGATGAGTGGATGGTTTCTAGCAGTGAACCACTTTCAATCAGCCAATCTGAAGTTCTCCAAGATGTCTACAGCCTGGTAAGCAGAGCATGAGCTTTGGTTCTGAAAAATTAAAAAAAAAATAAGTTGGACTTCTCAGACACAATGGAGACCTGAAACTGCATCTCCTCTCTCACTGCCCAGTGCAGTAGCCAGTTTTCTTCATATATATCTCAAAGCACTCCTCTGTGATGGGGATGTGCACCTGGAGAAGTAACCCTGGGTTAACAAAGCACTTTGCAGTACTGGGAGATGAGATTACATTTGTACAGACTTCAGAGTTGGGTCAAACTTGTGATATCCAAGAAGATGAAGAACCTGCCACCATTCACCAACATGCTGTAGTCCTTTTCCACCTTACACGTCCATTTTTTCTCCCTTATCCCAGAGATTTTGTGTGGACAAAATGAAGCTGAATCATGCACCCAGACTTAGGATGGTTTTGATCCCAAGGCTTTGATCCCACTGTTGAAACAGCCAGACACTTTGAGGAAGAAAGATTCTTGCAAAGGATTAAGCAGATGAGTGAACTGATGCCCTTCAACTGCAGGAGGCTGATGTAGAGGTGGCTAAAGATGCTCCAGCCCTTTTCCCCATCCCCACATGCTTGCTCTGGTCCTTGCACTTTGCAGGACACTTCCATAAACTTAGGTAAACTTTATGGTGATTCTGCTTTCCTTCTGAGCCAAGGGAATCCCATCTTGATGATGTCCATTGCCTACATTCATTCCTAGATCCATCCTCACCCTACATGCAGCGTGTATGTATTTTTGCCAGTGCTTTGGATGGGGACCCTCTACTTGTGTCCTCAGAACCTGCTCCTGCACAAGAGCTGCTCATGAAATGGAAGTTTTGTACCAAACAGCAGCATAACCAAACAACATACACGGTGTTCTTTCCAGATTTGGAGACTGTGATTGAAAGTTAAGCTGTTAAGCAATAGCATTTATATTAGGGAATTATTCTCTTTTTTTTTT
>NW_009967439.1:0-1256 GCF_000747805.2 Chaetura pelagica | reverse complement strand
TAGTTTATCTTTCCCTCCTGCTTCTTTTTAGCAACTTTTTGGGGAGTGGGAAAAAGAGAAATCTGTTAGATAACATCTTAGCTCTCTGCTAAATTCCTTCAGTGCTACATTTGTTGGAGAACACGAGTGTAAGTTGTGTGTGAATATTGACACCAACGTTGGGGTGTTGTTTGGCAAATGGATTGGAGCAATTGTTTGGTTGTGAAGTGACCAGGATACCGAACATCTTGTGCCACAGACACCTGGGGCAAAGTCAGGAGGGTTCTACTCTCTGGCACTAGTTTATTGACATGTTTGTACTTTTTGCTGCAAACAGCTGCCTTGGGGCATGCAGCCCTGCTCCTGCCATACCATGCAAGCCCATCCTTGTTGGCAAAGGACCAGAAGTCCTTAAGCCTTTAAGAAAGACTCCAGTTTGCTAACGTGTGTTTACATGCTTTGTTCAATCAGAGTCTGTGATTCAGGTTGTGAATCCCTGTTTTCCAGCCATCAGTAAAGACTGATGGGGGCAGAAGCATAGGCAGACACTCACAGGATCATGTAGATCAATACATTCAGCCCTATTGATGGAAAATAGTATCTCTGACTGATAATACCTGATATTTATTTTCTCGTTTTTCACTGTCTTTTCCCTTCATAGCACTAGACATGATTAATACTGGGATTTTGTTTCATCATGAGCTTTATTAACCAGCAGTGGGAAGGTACTTCAAACACTATACAAGGGCCCAGAATTTAACTATCTCTGAACAGAATTTCAATAATTAAAAGGAACAGATGCCAGAAGAAGCATCAGTGTGTCTTTGTGATTTTATACAAATAAAAGAAAAAAAAATGCCATCTTCCCACTCCGTTTTATTCATCTGAACAACAAAAAGAGAAACCATCAGTCTGTACTCTCAACCATAAAACATTTTATAGCTAAGAGAAAGGAGAAGCCTGACACATTTGGCAATTAGTACACAGAGAAATTAATGCAAAACCCACTCAATATTTCTCCCATTACCGCTACAATAAGGCAATTTAAGTAGGTTTGGACAATGTATTCCAAACATAATATGGAAGTGAGGAACAGCACTAATATCCAGACTTGGAAAAGTTTGTGCTCACTGCTTGCAAATTTATTGTCCTATTTTTGATGGTGTTTCATTTCTTCTTAACTGAGCTTCATCACCTCCCTGTCATTTACAATGTGATGCCAGACAAAGCAAACACGCTCACCCACCTCCATCCAACTGGCAATTTTGCAGGTCCAG
>NW_009967438.1:0-1256 GCF_000747805.2 Chaetura pelagica | reverse complement strand
AGTTTCCCCCCCTTAGGATGCACTCAACACTTTCCTCCTTCCTGTCTGACAATATGTTGCCATGCTATAAAAGCCCTAATGCCCATTTCAACGATTAGCTGTACATCAGTATTACTACTTCAAATCCACAAGTTTCACATCAAGCATTAAATGGGATGAATATTGATCTGCTAAAGAGGATTTATTTATTTCTAGCTCTATCCAAAGATCAACTACGAGCAGCTTTTGGTGGATCTGTTGAGCTCTCACAGCACAAAGCTACTGCATACATGACACCGGACTTGACATTTCAGTTCTGGAAGAAAACCAAACAGTAAATTCACTGCAATAATCCTAGATAAATGAGATGATCACTGGAAAACTGAGATAGTTAAGTGGTTTATCAGAAAAGTCCAAAGGATGATATTGAACTATTGCTACATAGTAACCTTTCTCATGGCGACATGGCACAAGATCTCCATATCAGATGCCAATATCTTTGCCCTAAAAAGCACCATATCTTCAGATTATCTTGGAACACTTCACAATTATGTTCTGAGCTGAAAACTGAATAGTCAATGTAAGTATAATCACATCCATATCAATATCACAGTGTTTACCCATGCATTCCTTTTTTTTGTCCTGTTCAGTCAATAATACACTGATAACTCCATAAAACAATCAAGAAATACAGAAAAGTACTTCAACCCTCACAGCACAGCTAGTAGATTTCTCACCATGTTAAAGTTATCCTCAAAATGTTCTTTCTAGTATATTTCAGCACAGACCATTTTGTACTCTTTGGCACTGATAAAGTAGAAAAACATACAAATGAGTTTATGAGGATTGCAAGCAGATTAGAGATAGGCTGGTAAGTTGCTGGGCCTTTTATACTCAAATAGCAAGGGCACAAGAGAATGTTGTTTTCACTAACTTCAACAGGAGCGTTTGAAATACCAATGTAAGAAGCCATGAAATTTTTGCTGTGTCACTCACACAGGAAACTGAAAAAGTCAGTCAAAACATTTTCTCAGCCCTTTGATTTCCTCAAGCCATATCATTCCAGCGGCTAACAGTGTCATCTTAGTCATCTTCTAAATGTTTCATCTTTATTTATCTGATTTCTCTTCACCATTTTCCCCTTACAAGAGTGTATTAATTAATTTATGGAACACACGGAAAAGAAACAGAAACAGTGACACACAACGGAGTCACTTGCTACTATTAAACATTGCCTCACTTTTGGCTTCTTATAAGACCACTGGTCTCAAAAAAAA
>NW_009967437.1:0-1255 GCF_000747805.2 Chaetura pelagica | reverse complement strand
GGACACGGTCAGTGCCCTCCCTGTCCCGCCCTCGCCCATTTTTTTTCTTCCTCAGCCTCCTCTCGCTGTGAACTGTCAGAGGGTGTTGGGAGCTTGCCTGTTCTCTTGGTTGCTGCGGGCGGTGGGTGCTTGACCGGTGCTTCCCTGGTGTTAACGGGTCCTTTGCATCTGCTTGACTTCTTTTCCTGAGCCCCGGGCTTTTGCTTTAGGTGGGGAGGAAATGGAAATAAAGTCACTGCTTTTCTGCACAGCAGTTACTGACCTCAGCGGGGGTTTGCTCTTGTGGGGGTGTGTTGTTCTCTCATATAATAAAATTACTATTGATTGTGATGATGGTGCCACGACATCTCCTTTACAGGAGGTCTTGCCTACTGGTTTGTAGCATTTTCACCAGTTTCCTGAAAGGGCGAAAGACACTCGAGTTTTGGTGGTGACATCCCATGGGCTCTATTTCCTGCCTTATTTACCTTTGCTGACTGCTGCCATGCTATTATCAGATGTGGTTTCTTGTCCTAACACTCTTATTTTCCTCCTTGGTTCTTTTCTGAAAGACACAAGATTCAGGGTTGGAGCTTCAGGGTTTTCTCTCCCCAGTTGGGTTGCCAGAGTGATTAAGAAAGCAGGGAAAACAATATGGATTATTCCTATCTTTTCTTTCCAGGTATGTTTTATTTGTAGTGAGTTGTATGAAGTGTCCAGGCAGAGGAGTGTGATGCAAGATGGGTGTTGGAAAAGGGAATTTTCTTCTTTGTTTCCTACTCAGCTTTTCCCTCAGGTTGCAGGCTCACATTCCTGGCCAGAGAAGTAGCATGATGTACACCAGCCTGTTTTCATGTCCTTGCTGCTCATCAGCAGCCATACAGCATCCAAAAACAAAGCCCCAAACCTGAATTGTCCTACACAGTCCATAATGAACCATTACAGTGCTGTGCTCATCTGCATCTGAGTTGTTCCCACAACATAACATCACTGCCGTTGCCATTTAGAGCTAACCCAACATCACCTACAAAAGGAGGTGAGAGTCTTGTGGACACTGTGCCTAAGGTGTCATCCATATGTTTTTTATGGTGCTCTTCTTGCTGGGTCTGCAAAAGCTGTAGTGAGCCTTGAGGTGTTAAATGAAACAGTGGTGTGTTCGTGGAGGTGAATGTTGCAGTGGCTCTGAGTAGTGCCTGGCCATGTTCTGATGTGAAGGGTGACCTGGTCCTGTGGAAGGACTTGACTGAGGAAACACGAAATCCTTGGGAAGATCATG
>NW_009967436.1:0-1255 GCF_000747805.2 Chaetura pelagica | reverse complement strand
CCTCATCTAGCCTTGAAGTTGGAGCTGCTTCAAGCCAGAGGTTGGACTGGGTGACCTCCAGAGGTCCTTCAGACATGAGCTGCACTGTGATTACATGAATAAAACTTCTGCTTCAGGCATTAAGGTGTATTAGAATAATCAGCTTGTGGATTGCCTTGCACTGCCTGCTCTGTGAGCAGAGTGCTCTTTGCCTGGGAAGCCTTCCTTTCCTGGGAAAACTGAGGGGAAAAAACAGGCAGGCTGGTTGCAGATCAGCAATGATTAATTTTTCCCATGTTGTTTTAGGACACTTCATAAAGCTGTTGATATCATAAACTTGTCAGGGGAAATCACTATTTTTAAGAGATTCCAAATGGTGCCCTAGCAATCTTTGCAATGTCAGTGTATGTTGTATAAATAGACAGGTTATCTTTCTGGAACCTTTTCACCACATCCCTGGTAGTTTACCCTGTCGTCAGTCTTTCCTTGTTGTATTTGAAATGGTTCTGATCATTCCTAGCCCTTTCAAAGTCCAGTGTTTTTTGCACAAAAGGAATAAAATGGTTCTGAATTTGCACAGTGCCTGATGTTCTGGTTGGTGGTGCTTTCATGCCAGGAGGGAATGGTGTGAGTCTGAAATTACTGCTAGCACACCAGTCCTTTTTGAAGAAAACCCCACAATGTACAGCTTAAACAATTCATGTTTCTTATGCCTGACAGCACCAAATGATTGTTACAATTTTTTAAATAGTGTTTTTGAGGTGTGTGTTATTTACTGGAATGTTTGCAGATGAACTTCTCTGGTGATTGATTTGCAGGCAGTGGGCATTTTGTTTTTCATCTCAGTAGCTGGACTGAAATGCTAACACTTGTCATGCAACTTGTGGTAGTGGGCTTCTGGCCACAAAAAAATAAATCTCTGCTGTAAAAACTTACTCTGCATTTGAATGAGACTTTTTTTATAGTGTTCTGAGACACAAAGTAGGGTGGATGTGGATGATGAAGCCACAATAAGTGAAGTTGTTGGGTTATTGTGAAATTCAGTCATATCTGTGCAGTGTTAAGAGTTGTGGGTTTACGTGTAGCCCCTCAAGTGCCTCTGCACAACAGTTGCTTTGCTTTTCCTTGCCTGTTCATTCCAAGGTGATGGTTGTGCCTTGAAATCAGCAGGTAGGTCTCAGTCAGGGTGATTTAAACTTTTTGTGATCTGACAGAATAGTTTCTTTAACTCTTAGGGACACAGAGGTAAATTCCACATTTTAACAGGGAAATATGT
>NW_009967435.1:0-1253 GCF_000747805.2 Chaetura pelagica | reverse complement strand
TTATTTCCCCAACATTCAGTAAAGTATGTTTTGAAGGCTTGAGTGCTTATATACATCTTACAAAGCATTGCATTTTCAGACAGGCCCCACAGCAGTTGCTCTTTCTCCACAGCAGGGAATATACATTTTTGATGTGTTAATGAATAAGGTTGTCCAGCTCTCTCAGTTTGAGATTGAAAAGCAGCTGCAAGATGCATAGACAATATTCCTACAGATACAAGGGCCATAGCTGAATGGCAGACAAGTAAGAAATAATTGAGTAGTTGAGGGCTACAAGCATTTCAATATTTATCACTATGAAAGGCTTTTCTTAAAAGCTTTTATAATGTTATAGGTTGTCTTTTGGAGCCCCAGAGGTACAGGCATCATCGCTAGTCAGCACACGCAAAAATGTACACATATGTGCATTGTAGCATATAAAGTAGAGAAAAAGGACATGTGCTTGTGAATTAAGCTTCTCCATAGAAACAATCTCTCAAATTCTGCTTTTTTAGAAGTTATCAAAATTAAAATTAACTCGACTTTCACAATTCTTAGAAACATGTGTTTGCCTTTTTCTTTCTAAGAATGAGTAAAACTTGTAAAGGAACATAGTGTGACTTTCAAGCCTTCATAAAAATCAGACTTCACCCTGATTTATTTAATTATAAAAGAGGACAGAAAAAGTTACTTCTCTCATCTTTTTTCTTTACAACAGTTAGCTTAGCATACCCTAGATTTAAGCCTAGTATGATCTTTATTACTTTTTAAATGGAACTTCTCAGAATTATTTGTCTTTGAAAGAAATCAAGAAGGAAACTATATGTACCATTGCAGACTATCTCAAAATGCAGCTTCATAAGACCTTATTTCAGTTGAGAGAGGATGAAGAGAACAATTTATTTTCATAATGGCTCTATTAGGGCAGACCATGCCTCTGCCTAGAAATGCCCGGTTAGCAAAGCTGTCATCCAACAGTGATCTCTGGGAAGGTGAATGAATATAACACAGAGTGCTTCTGTATTCATTTCATGATATTCAATAACTTTCCCTATGCCTACTCTATTTCACAGAGCATCATAATTTAAGGTTCATTTTTTGTTTAGCAATAATGCCCTCTCATGGACCACAATTCAATCTAAAGTGAAAACTGGCCTAAGCAGGGAGTTATACACTAGAGAAATATTTACAAGATCTGTTGTAATTTTTCCTGCAGGCAGTCTACAGAGGCATTTTTCAGACTACTGTGTGAAACTGATATACTGAGTTTCTTC
>NW_009967434.1:0-1255 GCF_000747805.2 Chaetura pelagica | reverse complement strand
TTTTTTTTTTTAGTTTGTTGTTCTTGTTACCTGATCTTTGGTTTCAATTTTTACTTATTCTGATGAGACTTCTTGAGTAATATACACAAAATGAATCCACCCTGTGAGTATTTTTGGTTAGCATATTTTACTCTATTATATGTTAATCTTGGTTTATGGAAGAATTTCCTGAGGTCATGAATGTAGAACAGTATTATTTTTACAATAACTAGAAGCCTTTGAAATAAAACTTTAAAGATGGTGCAGCCCTCATTAAGAAGAGAAGAGAACAAGTGAGGGAAAAAAGTCTCCAGAGCAACACGCCCAGTAACTGTTGCATATTCAGATGTTTTCAGGGTAACCCTTCATTATTCCTGTGAAGCTGTGGTAGCCTGATTCAGTTCAACAGGGTTTCTGAGAAGAGTAACAATTTTATTAGTTGGGATCCCTGAAATCCACAATCTTCAAATTAATCACTTCTTTTTCTTCAGTAACTGTTTAGGTTGCTCTGATCTATCAAGAAGCGGAGGGATGAAAGTCCTTTGGATTGAAGTTGTTTGTCTCCTTACTTTTCTATCTCTCATTTAGATAAAGGTGAATGCTGTCTAAATCAGTATGATGTTCTTGGTAAGGCTGCACATTAGCTGTACTGTTTGAAGGCATTTAATTTTATTTTAGTGTAGACCAGATGCTAGGAAAAGAATGCATAGCTTAAATACTTAATTTGCGTTTTAAACATTGTGTTTATTATGATGAATACTAGAGTTTGTTTTTTTCTTATGTTTTAAGATACTTGCTTACACATACAGACTTTCTCCTTAAATCAATGTATTTTTTTCTTACCACACAAGCAAATAATGAAACTGGCAACTGGATAATTTTGTGCTACTTAGAGATTCTGTATTGTTTGAAGGATTTGAGACTTTTTTGTCCATTCAGGAACAATTAAGGTGATGATGTAGGGAGATGTTAAAATCAAGCAAATTGGGAATACTACAGAAGAGGATGGCTAGAGAGTAATGCTTTGGGCCCCAATGGTCTGGCTTTCAGAAGCAGACAAAGTAAGAACAAGTAGTGTAGCACAGATATTTCAAATCTTTGTAATTCCTGAACTGAGTGGATTTACATAGACGTTCCTACATATACATGCAATGCAGTAGGTTAAACTGTGATTTCAAGGATTTTTCCTTGCATCTCAAAATATTTTCTCTGTATCTTTGAAAGAATGAAAAACGATAGTTTGTGGAAAGCTGTAAGTCGACCTTTGTAATCAGGG
>NW_009967433.1:0-1254 GCF_000747805.2 Chaetura pelagica | reverse complement strand
AAAAAAAAAAAAAAAAGAGCAAGAATCAGACCACAGCTTATTTAAATAGTGGTTAATGTTTCCCAGGGAAAAGAATGAAGAAGAAAAAGCTTTGGATGAAAAAATGTCATCACTTTGGTCAATATATTCTGAGAGGTAGTTTTATCCTGAAATGAGAAGGGAGACTTAAGAACTTGAATGGAAGAAACATCTTCAGCTTAACATAAAAGAACGTTAGACTGAAAACGCACTTCAGAATCCTTGGAGAGAAGCCCACAGCATGGCAACTGAATTACTTACTTTGAATTGTGAATGACTGCTTTTATTTACAAAAAGAAACAAAAAGAGAAATATTGACTCAGATGCTACAAATATCTCAGAAAAGGCCATTTTTCAGGAATGAGTGGGATTAAAACTGGACACACAGCTCGAGAGACCAGATCAGAGGAAGGAGAGCTTTCCACTACAGAAGCAAAATGGAAGAGAGTCCTGAAACTGTTAAACAGAATAAGTCAAAGGCTTGTATGGGAGATGTACTGGAGCAGAGGAAATAAGACGACATAAAAAAGCAAGGGGAAGAGGGTTACTTCTGGTGTAACAGGTTCACTGCAAGAACACTGCCTCTTAAAAAGCTAAAGAGATCAAAATCCCTAAAAAAAGTACTCCTTTCTCACTTCATGTACCTTTGGGGGAATAAAAGGCTACACCTGTTGAAGCTTGCTTTGCTTGCTACTCCTCCAACCCTGCTGTTGCTTGTTTCATGTGGGCTGAGCTGCTCAGCTGACCTGAGAAGAGGAGCTCCAGTCAGACTGACATCTCCTCGTGCAATCTGTCACACCCTAATCCACAGAAGAGTTACATGTTAGATAACAGGCAAGCAAGCCTACCAATGAATACAGAGAATGTAAATCCCCCAGTGATGAGGCTCTGCTACGTTTCCGTCCCTACCTGTGAACTCCTGCTGTGCATCAAGCTGCATTTACTGTCCATCATTCAAAAGCCAAAATGCAACAGCATGATGATACTGCCCATAAGAACAGCTGGCCAGCTGCCAACACGCTCCACTGCACCCTAATTTGCCTGCTGCAGCTTTGAGACTTGCCTTCTGCATTTAGAGCTGCAGTCTTTCAAAGTATTTTGCTGCCTGTTTACAAACAAAACAACAGGTGATCAATATCGCTACTGATTTCTAAGGCACTCAAAACACAGGTACAGAACCGACAGCACAGTCGGAGATTGCCTTCTTTTCTCACTGTCACCACGACTTGCAAACAG
>NW_009967432.1:0-1254 GCF_000747805.2 Chaetura pelagica | reverse complement strand
GGGGGGGGGAAGGGAGGAAAGCCAGAGACCGTTGTGCTCTGTGGTGTCCTGAGGTATCATGGTAATACTTGGGGAAATTTGGGGAGAGATGAGGTGGCTATTTCCCACCTCTCCTGCTTGCAGATGCTGTCTGTGTGGAAGAGTATCCTGCTTTGCCAGTGTGAGGCTTCCGTGGCACAGCAAAGCAATAATAAACGACCTTTATATTTCACAAAACCTGCTCAGTTAGCAGTAAGCATATGTTCTTTCAGAAGTACTCTGATAGTAGCAGGAAGGCAGAGAGGGGGAGGCCAGGCAGGAAGCTTGATGTCAGCCTTCTAGCTGAGGTAATGGACGTAGAAATCTCCATATGCTGACAAGTCATTTAAAGAAAAAGTATTAACCTAATTAGCCCATTTGTCTCTCAAGCATCTTTTTAATAACAATTATTTCCTGCTTTAAATCAGGAAACTCATACAAGTAATGTCACTACTTGTGTTTTCGAGTTATTAGAACAAGGTGTCTTGTTCTTTAGAATAAATTCACTTAGAATTCTGTCTACAAATTTGTCCACTCTGTGTCAGCACAGACTAGGGAATTCCATTTCACTAAGCTGGTGTAGCTAACACTATATTCAGAAGCAAATCTGTGGCCTTTAGTAGGAAAGTCAAAATAAGGCAACCAGAATAATAATGAAATTCAAAACAGCCTTTGTTGGAAAGCAGGAATTCACTTACAAGTACTGCAGGAGTTGCTCCAGGAAGAAGTGATCACACAGAGGTGACACACAAGCAGCTGCGTTCATGCGTTTAAACCAAAACGGATGCTTGAACAAGGCTTGATGTGATTTTGATTCTTAAAAGGTCTGCAAATATGCTTGCTAGCAATTTCCCATCACAGCCTCGTGGCTTAATTAGGCAAGTTTAATTAGTTCAGTTCCATGCAGCATTGCTAATCTGCAATTGGAAATTTTTTGAATCTCCCATTGGTGACACAATGGTTAAAAATGCAATTTGAAGGCTTTTGCAGATACCTCATTAATGTGGAGCTGTAAGAAATGCCTCTGTTCAGCCTTGGGCTTTTAGTCAAAATTTGGATTAGGAATGCTGCTGAGTGCTACAAAGGAGAAGGAGGTACTTTAGATGTGAAGTCACTTGCCTCAGAAGAATCTACATCCTTTGGTTTAAATGGGAACTTGGTGTTCCTGGATTGAAGGATGTGATACAATAGGAAACAGTTAAAATCATACCAAGTACCCAGTTCTGAGTCAGTAAA
>NW_009967431.1:0-1246 GCF_000747805.2 Chaetura pelagica | reverse complement strand
AGATAGAGGTCTGACTTCTCCCTCTCCTAGTAGGTCTGTAAATGTGCAGGGAACTACTTTGTATAAATGCGACAGTAGAAATTTAAATCTGAAATCTACCCACAGCAAATAAATCTTACATTAGCTTTTTACCTAATAAGAATGACACTTCATACAATACCTTTGTGATCAAAAAAAGGAAAAAGATTAAGGAATTTAATTACAGGGAATTTCAAGCCCATTGCTGCTTCTCTGTACAAAAATCAAAGTATGAGCATTGCCTCTTTTCCAAGTACTTTTCCTCTGTATAAATACTATGTTCAGCCAACTGGGAGACACAAACTCTCCCACGTGGTTTTGGAGACCAGTTGCAGTGCTGAGTCTGTTATTGCTCAGTACCTGGAAAACTGCTTGCAATAAATTAGCATGTTAAAATAACCAAAGAAAATGGTTGAGTAAATTTGAATAATACATAAGTTGAGAGAAATTGTCATATGCTAGAAACTTTCTCTACAAACAGAAAAAGGCACTTTAGTAATTCATCAAATAAGCTATTCACCATGAATTATTCACTTAGTTTTACTACTAAGGCTTCCATGTGCTTCAAGTCACGCAAATCTGACAAAAAGATATAAACCTGGGAATCAGAGTTGTGAAGGTCTAGCCTGCTTTTATATTTTCTAAGAGAGGAAATGAATTTAGAATAATTATATTTTTCTATTTTTATCTTGGCTATTAATCTCTTGGCTGGATTACTGAAGGATGCAGTGTCTCTGCTTTGCCCTTTCCATAGCCCATTTCCTCTAGAAGTTGCTAAGGGGAATTTTTCCTTTCAGCTGTACTTTACCCCTTTGTGAATACAGTCTCTAATGATCAGAGCTGTCTAGAAGTGAGTTAAAGTGCCTGTGAATCAGAAAACTTGTTTTCAGGATGGTCCCCACATTCATGAAAACAAGCAGTCCACAGAGAAACAGCTTCAAGATAAGTCTGATGATAACATCATTAAGAAGGGAGAAAAGAAGTGAGAAAAGCAGTGAAAACCACCTAAGGAACGGAATGGAATAGTGACTGAGATGCAAACAGCTTAAATGTAGAATCCCCTGTTCTTGAGTTACAATTTAAAAACAAGGTGACAGAAGTTCCAACATAAATCATAATCATAGAGGAAAAAGTTAGGACATATTATTCTGGTAAAAGACACCATAATGTCTCCAGAGATCAGTCCAAAATCAAGTATCTCTGAAAAAAAAAAAAAAAAAAAAAAAAA
>NW_009967430.1:0-1253 GCF_000747805.2 Chaetura pelagica | reverse complement strand
TTTTTTTTTTTTAATTATTCCGTTTTCACACCAGTTCAACTTTATCAGCTTCATTGGAGCTGTTCCCTGAGAAGAGCCACTGCCTAACAGGTGGTTCTAGGTCATTCTGTCCCTCATTGATAAGACAAGATGACCTACCAGTTAGACCTACATAGCATACTTTTTTTTGCAGAAAAGCCATTTTTAGGGATTCCTAGTTTTCTTGTTGTACCTGCTCCTATACTGTCTTTTGCTGTCCCTCATTTGCATCACTTCAATTGTTTTTTGTACTAAAGAATGATGGAAAGACCAGGTAAAAATAATAGTTTTCCTTTTCAGGACTGATTATTTTAATGGAGATCATTGCAATGACAAAGTGTTCCACAGAATGTTGTACCAGCACATCTGATAGGGAAAGGGCTTCTGCAGGAGTCAGGAAAAACAGGCCTGAGAGGACCAAGGAGCAGAAGCCTGACAAGTTGATTTTTCTGGCAAAGGAAACATGATAAAAATACAAACCCTATGTGCTTTCTCAGTTTTAAATTTTGTCCATTAGTTTCCTGACATCTCTGCTTAGTATTAGTATAATGGCTTTTGTGTGTTCCAGTTAATATTTTAGCTGTTATAAATTACCTACATCCTTATCATATTCTTCTGCTTTAAGGTAGAAACATTGTCCACTTCAAAAGAAGAACATTACTCTGTCCTTGATCCATCACTTGTAAGGTACCTTCAATACAGAATTAATTTCAGACTAGATCAGTCCAGAATAAACTCTTCTGTGTGGCATTCAGTTGGTGAATACACAATTAATTTTAGCTCATAGACACATTACAAATTAAGCTCCCTCACTGTGATATTTTAATTATACCAGTTGGTGAAGTAAAACTTTAATGTATTGGGATGTCAACATTTCTAAGTGATAAATACATAAGACTGCTATAATCTGTCTGGCAAACATTTCTCTCTGTTTCACAAAGAGGTATGGACATTTGCCTGACTGCTTATGAAATGGCAAAATAATTACACTTTCTGAATGAGAAAGACTGAAGATAAATGGTATGTATCTTCTTCAAGGACATATAACTTCAATTAATAAAGTTGAACCAATCCCAGCAACTAATAGAAGATGATCATTCCCTTTTTTTGTTCTTGGCATTGGTCCTTTGGACGTGCCTTAGTATTTATAGGGCAAGAGTTTAATGGTATTGGAGCTTCTGACATGTGTCCTTTTTTTCATTTTG
Organism: Chaetura pelagica; assembly: GCF_000747805.2. NCBI lineage: Eukaryota > Metazoa > Chordata > Aves > Apodiformes > Apodidae > Chaetura > Chaetura pelagica. The sequence goes on along the minus strand of NW_009967430.1, from coordinate 30 downwards.
CTTTCATTTTGTATTTCAATTGGGCCCAAA
>NW_009967429.1:0-1253 GCF_000747805.2 Chaetura pelagica | reverse complement strand
AAAAAAAAAAAGATGTATTGTTCCAGTTGGAATTTCTTCAGAAAATAAGTATTAATACCTCTGACCCTTTCAATAGCTGTACTGACAATTTTAAGAGTAAATTGACAAATTTTTTGACTCAGGGATGTATTCTGTGTGTACATATGTGTGTGCAGGGATAGGTAGTAAAAAATACATAGCCCTACCTAATGCAGAACCTGCCAAGACCATGACGGGATGTGACTGAATTACTGCACAATCCACCTTCATCCAAGTGCAGCTGAACCTTGGATTGCCTTATGAAAGACAAATACTTCCCACCATATGGTGTCTTTTAGCACCCTTCAGGGGCATTTGTTCACAGCTGACTCAAAGAAGACTGCAATCTGTTGAATCACCATTCAATCTTCCATAACAAGTAAGTAATCTGTGAAAAGCTTCCATATGACTAATCCATGTCTTGCTTTTTCTGTAAAGATGTCAGACATTATAAAGTACAATGTAGCTGTGGAATCATTTGATTAAAAAGTAAATTGTGTTTTTGATGTCATAATAAAATTACTCATTTGTTAACAGCTTTATTTTCTGAAGAAAGTAGTTAAAAAAATTTAAGTATCTACCATACAGACAAAGACCCATTTTTCATAAATACTCTGAAGTAACAGTAAAAAATACACATACATGCACAGATACATCCCTCAAAGACAGTATAATATATGCCTGTACTCCAAGTTGCTTCTCAGCGAGGGACAGGTTCCTTTGATGGTATAAATCAGTACAGCTCTGCTGGTTTCATGAACTAGACTGATTTAAGCTACACTGAAAATTTAGCCTTCTTACAGGTTCTCTGGATTTATTCCTGGCACTGAAATGTGTCCTTAAAGCTCAAATTAAGACACATCCTGTGCTCTTATGTCAAGAGGAAATTCTATATAGGGTATTATGAATAAAGTATCATCTAATAGCCAATAATACTTTCTGGGAATGATACTATGTCCCATTTATTCAACCAGAGGTATAAGTTGTTTTCTAAGAATTTACTTTTAATGGGTTACCCTGATCTAAGATGAGAGTAACTTCCAATTTATCATACTAAGAAGTGTATTAGATACCTCACAGATTTCTGGCTAATAGAAAGTATAGTAACATGTTTACTATTACTGCTATTACTATAATACAATATATTGGGTTGGAAGGGACTTATAATGGTCATTTAGTCAAACCCCCTCCCTACAATAAGCAAGGACATCTCACACTGGAACAGATTGCTCAGA
>NW_009967428.1:0-1253 GCF_000747805.2 Chaetura pelagica | reverse complement strand
TTTTTTTTTTTCTGGGAAATATCCCCTGCTATGACCAGGCATGTTATGACTGCAGACAAGGGGCACCTTTGGACAGTTTTCCCTCAGATCTTACATCTAAGACAGACTGAAAACACAAGAGAAAAAGAGGTGCAGAGCATACATTAAGTTACATGCACTGTTCCCACAGGTGCACAAATCCATATTTAAATTCTGAACTGGCTTGCTGTAAAATAATGCACACTCCACAAAATGCATTGGTCTCTGTACTAGGACCACACACCACTAAGGAGTACAAAGGGACAACAAATAACAGATTAAGACTTGAGGCAAGAGAAGGACCACTAGGATCTTGCACTATGTTCCAGTGGAAGTAAACTAACAATCTAGCATAAACAACTGAGTTTGGCCCCTATGCTTTATCTGTAGAGCTCTTTCTGTGGACATATCTGTCAACCTTTTCAATCCTATGTCAAATTAATCCAATTTCCTTTCTAAAGTAAAGAAATACCTAGTTCTTTTACATCCACATGAAGAACAACAACAAAACAAATTGCTGACAAAGATCCTTGCACCAATGGGATGAAATCTCTTGATGCAAAGGACTTGTTTTATCCTTTTAAGTAGTAAGTGTTGAAAAGGCCTGTCCACTTTGCTGTATGCAAAAAATGTCTGCAAGATGGCAAAAACCTCAGTTTCCAATCTCTTGGTATAGCTCAAGTACCTGTTCATGGTAGAGGATCCTGGTCACTCACTTGTCTTCACTCTAAAGCAATCTTTCTATCTTACAAGTTTCTCTGCTTGTACAGAAGTGTTCCTTAGGAAACACAGCACATTTTGACTTAATGCCTTCTGACATTTCACTCGCCTTGTTAACAAGATGAGTGAAATGTCAGGTGAAATTATATCAACCAGTGCAACAATCCTCAAAAGGGAGAGGTTTGGAGCCTCTGGATTTGCTTTTCAAAAGCATCTTGAGACCCAATGCTAATCATTACAATGACTAGCTTTCATAATTGTGTCAGAAATTACCTCACTGACAACAAATTGGGGGCACTTCTGTTGTACTGGTCATAACCTCCAGAATTTCTTTAGTCACACTTTGAATGGTGCATTAGTAATCACTAGCACAGCTGCTCTCTTCAACACAACTTCTTTCAGCCTACATGCTGATAGTGTAGTGTTATGTAGTAGTTTAAATACTAGAACTTCAGTAGGACCCTTAGTTTTGGGAAGTGGAGGTATCTGAATACATGCTTGCACAGATCCAGCAG
>NW_009967427.1:0-1253 GCF_000747805.2 Chaetura pelagica | reverse complement strand
GCAAAGAAATGGAAAAGGCAGTTTCCTGGAAACAGTTGGAATATGCCCTATGTTTTGGACTGGTTGTGGGCACTGGGAATGGGGTGGACAGCCAGGAATTATTCAGGGATACATATTTCAGTGATGGATTGGTGAGAAATACTAGGCCAGAACAAGGGTATTAGAGCCTTTAATAACACGAGACAACAAAGCAGACATGGGAACCCACCCCTTGCAAACAGCACTTCGCATGTGCATGTGATTAATAGCTGTGGTGAAGGGTTAGTGAGTAACAGCCTGATGCCAAATGGATATCAATGGGATCAAACCATGCGTTTGGCAGATATAGGAAGGAGTATTCATTGTTGTACACAGAATAAAGGAGAGTGCACAACCACTCCTCAAACCCCTGGTAGAGCTCTGGCACTTGAACAAGAATCTGGCTGTAACCTTGTACAACAAGGACCACGCATGTACACATGTGCACACAATTACATGGCATGAACGTAACAAGAGAAAATTGAATATAAAATATTACAGAAAGCCAATAATTCTGGTTTATATCTTTCTTTCTCCTTGAGGCAGAAAGAACCTGGCTATTTTAAAATCTGGGACCTATTTACCATAGCCAAATGTAATGCTCTTTCTTGTGCAAAATAGGGGAGAAAGGAATTTAAAATGTCAACATTCCCTAGACCTGTTTATCTCTTTTCATGCCTTCCCCTGTATTAAGTATTAAGCAATAGACACTAGATAATAGGGAATGTGACACTTCTGCTGAAACTAATGACAAGTTATACCAGCTGCAAATACAATCCAAAATCTCTAACAATGTACCTACACAATAAAATATGGTTTTAACCGCATAGTACCTAGCATATGGGAAAATCTTTATGTTGACAGTGCAGATTGCATCTTTCACTTGTTGGAAGATTCAGGAAACCAAATTAAAGCTTTAACACAAAAAAGCATTTTCCATGAGATACATTCAGTAGGGTATCTTTGCTTTCTAAAAATTCCTGATTGGAAATAGGAAGAACAACATTTTTTGACCAGCCTTATCTATAAATTATAACAAAATCCAATCTCACTACATTTTCCTGAAGATCACTGATCAAAGTCCAAGTTTGTTGTTACCAGTGCACAAAGATGTTAACATAAATGGGCCAGTTTGGTGATGGTAAAGTTTATGGGAGCTAGAACTAGGTATATTTTTCCAAGCAAACAAAGTAAGCAAACAGTTGGTCATGGCAGTCTGGTGAGGTTCCCCCTGA
>NW_009967426.1:0-1253 GCF_000747805.2 Chaetura pelagica | reverse complement strand
AAAAAAAAACATTTCTGGGCAAATTTTCCTCCTTTCTAAGTGCAAATGATTAATTCAAGGGAAGATGTAGAATTGTTTCCTGATATTGGGTATTTTTAGGTGTGCTCACCTCTGAGTTCTGGCAAACAGGCCTTTTTTCCATTACACTTTGGAAAGGAAAACAAATTTCCATGGGATTGTATTTGCTGAATACTGATTAAAGTAACAGAATTTAGAATTTGCTTAGGAAATAAGGTATAAAATATGACTTACTGAGTTAAACTGTTTCCTGTATCTTAGAAGACTCTCACCAGATTAAAGTGTAACTGAAAAAATGCAACTCATGACACAGGTGGTAGAATAATGTTCTTTATGATGAAAAAGGAATTTTTTTGTGTTCTACCAAGCTTGGAAAACAGCAGGAGAAGTGACATATACACGTACTGGGTGATCCAGATCTGCTACAGATCAACTCATCTGGGTGTCTCTTGAATTACCCCAACGTGTGATGTTTCAAATGTAGGAAGGGTCTCCTTCAAGGATTGAGCAAAGTCTTTGAAGTGGGTCTGTGATTTCTGTGGAAGGCAGTTTGTTCCTGGAGATGATGCTACAGAGTCAACATGAGGACAGTTGGGGGTGATGCCACAGGCCATATTCACAAAGGTGCCTGATTCTTGGTCCAGACCTTCAAGTTCTTCTGGTTTGTGACATTGAGAGGAGATCTTGTTCCTCGGGACTCATGGTTCCCATCAAGAAAACCTGCCCTGCCCTGTTCCACCTCTCCACCTGTCAATGTGTGTGACATGAAGTTGGTCACCAAGCCCCACAGCTTGATGTCAACATCCTGCTGAGGCACAACCCTCATCTGACCCCCATCCCACTGGTACCACCAGCACAGTGCCTAGACATCAGGGATCTTTTGGTGGCTGAAACTCAGATTCAGGTGATGACAATGTTGGGAAGTGGGGAGAAGAGGGAAACTGCCCTGGGTGAGGGCTAAGGGCACTATGGGCTGCATCCCAGAAAGGAGGATTGGTTGGAGTGAAGGCAGCAAACTGGAGATCTGTGACCAAATGTGTGAATTCCCTGTGGGTTTGAGCATCCTTTTCTTCTGAGAAAGACCTTGAAATTGCCCTGACTTTATTATATTGTCTTTGGGCCATTTTAGTTCACTGGTACCTGAAGATCACTGGAGAGGTGGACCTTGAGCAGTTTGCTCAGAGGGGCAGGTTTACACTGCCAGCTTCATAGAGTCATAGAATTAGAGTGGTTTG
>NW_009967425.1:0-1252 GCF_000747805.2 Chaetura pelagica | reverse complement strand
TTTTTTTTTTTCACTGTTTTACACATGTAAACCTCTTTTGCAAACTCCTAACCATTTGGTTAAGGTAAATCCTGAGCAAAGCTGTACCAATTCTGATGCAACTTTCAACATAAACAGTTTCTCTAGTTTGAATTAATCAGGACATAATCCTAAAGAAAAAAAAAGATAAAAATCTCCCTCCAACACCTAATAGGAAGATCATAAGGAAAAAAAAAACCACACAAAAAAGAAAAACAACCCCACAAACAAAAAACAGCATCAACATCTTACTCCCTTCAACTCAGCTGACAGCTAAAGTGAGCAAATCCTTACACATTGAAGTATGCCAGATACATGGTACCTGGAAGTCCCAGGTTTAAGTCGGCAGTCTAAGGATTTTTTCCTACCTTTTTTAAAACAAGGTTAAAATATACAAAACACAAATCTGTTAATCTGCAAACAAGAGGTGATTATATGTCTCCTGACCACCAACCTAGAATTCATACAGCTATAGCTGGTTTTCTGGAAAATGAAAAAGACTAAGTTTATCATACTTCATGGAACAGGAAACAGTGTGAAGTCACAGAAACAACTCATACCTGGGAACAGACAGTATTGTCACATTTGCCAAGGAAAGGAACAGTAACAATATGTGAAGTCTTGTTGCCCTGTTTCTGGATTGTCATGATAATAACTTCGTTTTTCTACATCCTTCAATGTGTCTTCAAGAGACTAAGGTCGAAAAACCTGCAATCAGTAGGAAGAATATATTAAGTGCAGCAGATGTTAAGTAAAGAAAGCAAGTTACTGTTTTAGCTATCTAATAGTCTGTAGTCATACTGACTTCAGCAACATTATATGAACACACCAGGTCCCTTTGGAGATGTTCTCTGATCATGCAATACATCAAAGGACACAACATTAGTGGAAGTATTCTAATCATTAAAATTCATGAAAAATACAGCCAATTACTGATTGCTTTGAGATGCAGCAGACTCTAGATGCACAAAAAAATTCTTACCAGTACAGGCATATATTTATTCTGTAACAACTACAAAAGCTATTTAAGCACAGTATTATTAATGGGGTCTGCTCAAGAAGCAAGTAGGTGTCCCAAACACACACACGAAAATGCAGCAATCAAGAGGTTTCACATACTTGGTAGGAATTTTCAACTTCATATGATTGATCTGGACAGGCTGGATCAATGAGTCAAGGCCAAACTGTATGTGATTGAACAATACCAAGTGCTGGGTCCTGCACTTGGGTCACA
>NW_009967424.1:0-1252 GCF_000747805.2 Chaetura pelagica | reverse complement strand
TTTTTTTTTTTTTAAGGCATGGTGTACATAAATGAGGAATTTTTTAGATCAAAGCCTCCTTTTTGCACAGTAGAATATTCATACATACAGGACCTGTCCTAAAGACTGCCAAGCAGTCCAGTCTTGCCAGATCCTCTTTGAATCTTGCAATTCAGTTACACTCTGAAACTTCCTTTAGCCTACTGACAGTTTACAGGCACTACTTATAGCACTGGCATTTTTCTCCTTTCCTTTAAGGTGAGCTATCACGCTATGTCATGGATATAGCACAGCAATCATCCATCAGAGCTGTGTTCCCCTTATCTTTGGAAGAATGTTTTTTCCCATTTTTAGAATTGAGGTTCAGTTGACACGCCAGATCCCATACCCTTGTATCTGTCAGCTCATTGTATATCCTGAAAATTCACCACAAAGAAGGACCCACCATTGACTGGGGACTTGAACTTCGGAGTGTGTGCAAAATGTGAAAGGATGTATTTGCTTCCATACTGAGAGGGATCTTTACACAAATCACAAGGTATACAGACAAAAACTGAAAAAAGGTTGGTTTATTAGACATTTGGGGTGATTTTCCATTATCACCAATCTTGCTCTCTGTGAAGATGGCATTTATAATCTAGATGTTGGCAACTATACCAGACTTTTATGGGTGTTGAAAGTTCTGTTCTGTTGGTCATATTCCATAGTAAGCTTTAGACTGAAGATTCTCAGTTGCCTAATCCATTCTTCTCACTCAAAGAGAGAGTGGCATTACCTGCTTAAGCCAGAAAACATACATAGCACAAAGATGTTGGAAAACAAGTAATTACAGAGCTGATAATCCCATTAGCATTGTAAAGAACTTTGGCATTACTGCTTTTACCTAAGCCAAGAGGTTAAGATTGTTTTCTGTAAATTGAGATGAGAAAAATCACAGCCTACACTTATGTTCCAAAAACAGGTACTTTTTCCAAGTTGGCTTTCTTTAGTATATAATTGCTAATTTCATCTATAATAACCATAAATTTGTTAATTTGAATACAAATGCTGAAACAGTGTGTCTTGCAGCTAGATGTATTAAAATTGCTGCCCCAGTTATTACAAAGTCATAGTTGACATGTTTAGTATGCCCTTTGCAGGGGTAAATTACCATTTTACGTGGCAGTGTATTGAAATTTATTGAAATTGATCTGCCACATGGAGAAGCCTGTCTTGCTATTTAAATAATTACTGACCTGTTTCTTTCTTTTCTTTTTCTTTTTCTTTTTTTTTT
>NW_009967423.1:0-1244 GCF_000747805.2 Chaetura pelagica | reverse complement strand
TCCTCTCCCAACTGGGCAGGGCACTGCTCTTGCTGCCTGTCTCATCGTTCTGGTTCCCATTAAGGAAACTCTCAGACGTGTCAAACATGATACGTGGTAGTAACTTTATGCATTGATTTGTGCCTTGCTTTCTTTTCTGTTTTCCCTGCTATTAGAGTGTTATTTACAAAATTAGTTGTTTTCAATTTTCTCATTATAATATCCTTCTGTATTTTATCCTCAACTAGAACACTGGGACCATCACTTCAGCAATTATGGATTCTGCCTTCTGACTCAGTCAAGCAAGAGCCCATCTTTGCTGAGCGTGTAGCTAAGTTAATTACCAAGTGGAATACACAGGACTCTTGTTAACAAGCTAGAAAACAGCACATATTGAAAAAAGGTATATGAGTTGGTTATCATAAAGAATGTTTTTGAGGCAGCAACATTTGTGTAAATGTGCTTTCCCAGTCTGAGCTTTGGAAAACATTGACAGGGTATAAAGCAAAACAATAATTGGTGAATCTGTCAAATGTGGAATCAGGAGGGACTGCAGTGGATAAAGATATTGATAACAGATAGGTCTTCTGAGGCAAGATAGTGACTGAAGGGGTGTCTTCAGACAACATGCTTTTCTGCATTTAATTTTTGAAGAGAACAATGCAGTGAGATGGTAAAGTTTGCTAATGGCGTTAAACAGTTTGGAGAAGTCAGTTCAAAGGAAATTATAATGTTCCAAATTACATGGTGAGATTAAGGGAATACACAAAACTGTAATCAGGATACAGAAGAAAATTAGTTCTGAAACTAAAGGAGTAGTAAGTTATAGCAAGAGTCTAAAGTCATTCTGTAAATATCTAAATTCTGTAGCATCAAGTTTGTGGGCTTCAATGATTAGTTAACTCCTTTCTTCTTCCTCCACTCCTTTAGAAACCAAAAAATCTTGGATATTTAACATACTGAGACAGAGAGGCCAAAGACTGAGACCTTGCAACTGCTTCTGCAGTTCTGAGAGGTCTGCTCTAAAAATGTTCCTTTCAGCCAGGAGTGTTGGCTCCTTTGTTTTTTTTGAGCTTCTGCTGAAGTGTCTCAGCTTCAGCCTGAGTATCAACCCCAGCGTGAGTCTCAGCCCCAGCACAGGTACCAGCTGCACTGGTGGAAATGGCACTGTAGGAACTGAGTCATCAGTGCTAAGGAAAAGAAATGAAAATAAAAGCTCTGTGACAAAACATGAGCTAGGAAGAAACTGAGACTTTTTTTTTTTT
>NW_009967422.1:0-1252 GCF_000747805.2 Chaetura pelagica | reverse complement strand
TGATTTCAATTAAGATTCCTACAAAGAATCCTGTAGCTCTGATCTTGGGACTGATTTTCTCTAGTATTTAACATTCAGCATTTAATATTTTCATTAATAACTTCAGCACAGAAATCAGGAGGTTGTTCACTGAATTGCTGATGACATCAAAGTAGTTGGTATTCTCATCATTAAGGAGCCCTGGAAGAACATATAGGAAGAACTAGTCAACTGGGAGATCGAGAGAGCTAGAAACATGAGAAAACAGACTAGTACGGAGGTCAAGGAAAGTGGGGGCTAGGAACAATAACTTTTGCAAAGGGTTGTTGTTAGAAGAAGAACTAGATCATGTGCATTAGCAAAAAAAGCAGGATGAACTGCAGCTAACAAGATAGATACTGCTGTGAAACAAGGCATTACAGTCATCGTATGCCTATGCCTGACAAGACACTTGCAGTAAAGAAGATCAACACTAACTGGGTGAAGCTTAGGATCTTGGCATGTATCTGTCTTAGAATGAGATTTCACCTCCTCCAGAGTTGACTCCTTCTCCACATTAGCTGCATAGCTATGGAGCTTTGGATGAATGAAGACCTAACTTTCAGACCATTTTGCTGAGATCAAGCCCATGCCTTGGCTCTCAGTGACTGCTTAACAACAAGGCAAAAACTAACTTTACACCTTGAAAGACAGTGTCAGCGTAAGAGAAAATAGGTATAAAATGTCCATCAAACAATGAGGCTAAAAATATGAAGTTGTATAAACATCCAAGGAGTGAGAAACTGAATGGTGTGACCAGTAGATGTGTAGGAAGTCAACAATCTAATTTTACAAGGCAATTTCATGAGTTTGTGAGCTCATTGTGATGCAATTGACCCCATGATAGTAAGGTCTGGAGTTAATGGTGTTTTCACTCTACATACTCTGTTTCTCACTTTGGAACAGAATTGTTACTAAACGTATCTGTTAGTTATTTATTATTAATTGTTTACATATCCATTTTAAGGGAGGGAGATTATTTTTTAATATTATATGAATATAGTAAAATTTTATAGGGTTTCTAATTGAATGTTCTTTCTTGGAATAACCCTATAACTGCACAGCATTCTCTTTCAAAAGCAGTTGCCATTTGACTTAAATAATTCACACACAGCTACAAATGTTCTGTTTTCTAAAATGAAACGCGGTGGTCAATGTTTTCACAACTTCATGGAGATAAAAGCTACCTGAGAATGAAGGAAACAATCTCTCTTTTTTTTTTTTTTTTTTTTTT
>NW_009967421.1:0-1253 GCF_000747805.2 Chaetura pelagica | reverse complement strand
AATGTAATGTAATGTAATGTAATGTAATATATTAATAGAATGGAATAGAATTAATACAATATAGTATAACATAATCAATACAATGTCATATGGTATGATTAATGCAGTACAAATAATATCATTAATACAGTTAATAGAAATAATAGAAAATAATTCATATTGTATAATATAGTTTAATTACTATAATGCAATACAAATAATATAATTAATATAACATAATTTTAATAGAAAAGTATGTTTATAATATATAACATATAGAATAATAGAGTATATAGGACAATATATTATAGTATAGTTAATACATTACAATACAATACAAATAATATACTATATTAATATTAATATCATATAAAATTGTTGTGTCAGGATTAAACAAAATGTCCATCAGACCATAAGGTAGCTTCCCCACCCATGTATGGGCTGTACACGATCCCAATGGGGATCATTAAACCTGCCTGACGGTCCCTCATTCCAGATTTGGCAGATGTGCCTGGGGCTCCCTGGTGCCCCCTCCAGTCGCTGTCCCTGGCAGGAATGGCCAATTTCCCCACACTGGGTCAGCAAGGAGAAAAATATCCTCAGGCCAGGAAGTGCTCAACTAATAAACATATCCAAAAATAAGACTCCAGACACCCAGGCAGGGACCTGCAAGGGGCTACCACTGCGTAGTCACACTGCGGATGCTTAATTGGCTGCTCATTAATTAAGAGCACTCGTTGGGGCAGGTTTGCCTGGAGGGAGCTGTGTTTGCACGGGTTTAGGGCCAGCAGGGCTGGGATAGTCACGTCAGGTCATCTTCCTTGGTAAAAGGGGACATTGGTCTTCTCCATGCCCTCTCCATGTCTGTGTAGCTTCAGTTCCCACCCCCACCCCAGACACAGTAAATACCATTTCAGAGCATTAGCAGGTCTGCGATTGGCCCTGCAAGCACACCCAGGAGTTTTTCTTCCCTATGGCTCATATTTTTCTGTCAATTCTTGGCCCACGTCCAGGGAAAGCAGCCGGTGCTGCTTCCCACAGGGATTAGAGCTGCCTCAGGCCAGGGCTTTGAGATATCTGGCATGGCAAGTGTCAGACTTCTCCTCCTACCATCACTTAGCTCAGTGACATACTTTTACACTGTGTCCTGTCCCCCTGACCCAGCCCACACAGCTTAAGGAATTGGGTTTTGATTGGTTTGTTTTTTGGTTGGTTGGTTGTTTTTTTGGGTTTGGTTGTTTTTGGTTGTTTTTTTTTGGGGGGGGGGTTGTTTT
>NW_009967420.1:0-1250 GCF_000747805.2 Chaetura pelagica | reverse complement strand
ACCTCCTGATTGCCCTGCTACCCTCTGTTAATATTTGACATAGCTAGAAGTAGTATCTAGCCATGGTTTTCTGAGAACTTTGTACAAAACACTGAAAATTTGATGAGTTGATACTGCAGCACCTCTCTGAAGGATCATTTCTATCCCATTTTTACAGATGAGGAGACAGCTGAAGTAACTTGCTCTCGTTTGTTAAAGATCCAGGATTTAGATCCCAGCTTTATTGTGTAGTATAATGTACATGACAAACATCAGCCATTAAACATCAGACGGATGAGTTATTTCTGATACATGCGATACAGACATGAAAATTGTTCTATGGAGAACTATTACAGGACCTGCAGAAGGTTACTGTGCTGTAGAAATTCCAAGTAAAATACTTTCATTTCATTAAAAATTTGTGAGGGTTTTATGCATGAAGCCTGTTTATAGTTGAGTGGATTTCTCTCCTGCTGCATCTTTGTTCTCAGCACAAAACTGTAAAGCAAATCTGTAGCAAAAATACTGGCAATGCAATTGTCAGTTCCTGTTATATAGCAGACTAAATCCTTTTCAGCCTTTTGAAAAGGAGTCTTTTAGGATATGTTTCAGACTGTGGAACATTATGTAAGGATATTGGAGCTTTAACTCACATTGTCATCTGATATATCTCCTTAACAAATGGATAGTCTCAACCCTTAATAATGTAGGTCAGCATTAAGAGTACCAAACTACTCAGGTGCTTCCAGCTTGTCCTTATGGCATGTTTGCCATGTGGAGGCATCCCTTCAACCTCGTAGACTCCATTGTGAGCTTGTGACATCTGTCAAAGCTGCCAAAGTTTAGCATTAGAGGATATGGGATTGTCAATCTAACACATGGTTGTCAAATAAGAACAGCAGTGTGCTGAGGTAAACATCTGCCAAAAGTCCACAGACAAACTTTACATGTCCCTAATTAGAGGCTACTGTTCTGAAAAGATGGATCGTTGTCAAGAATAGATTTGAAGTTGGCTATAAAATTGTTCCAAATTGTTGACTGGTTCAGCCAGTCATTTAGATAAGGGTTATAGATGATGGCTTTTGTTCTGCTCTCATTATATAGCAGAATAGCCTCAAATATCAGGACTACCTCAGTATCACGTATCTGGAAAAAGGTTAATTGTACTCACTGTTAGTGCTGTAGGGTACAACCATGTAAACTGAGATAAGGTCCATTTAGCCAACAAATACATTTTTTATATTCTTTTTCCCCTCAAAGGGAAAAAAAAA
>NW_009967419.1:0-1249 GCF_000747805.2 Chaetura pelagica | reverse complement strand
TCCAACACTGTGCTGGGGTCTCCCAAACCATCACAGGGGAGTTGTTCCATGGTACACAAGTGCAATACTTTTCCTTGGTGTTGGGGTAGTTACGGGTGTGTTTACCCACAGATCGGTCCAGGAGATGTTGGGAGGAATAGGCACACCCACCTTGTCTCTACATGTTCGGGAAAATGAATACCAGTGCAGCAACTGGACCTGTTGCTCACTCTAGCTATTTCCTGGGCCCAGCTGGTGTGCATGTTTTCTCCCAAGGCGTGTGACATGTATCCATGGCGTATGCTCCCAAATTACTTATTAGTGTTGTGAAGTTCAACAAACCTGTACTCTTCAGGTGAGCATGACCTCTGAGTAACTCTGATTCTCTACACAACAAGAAAATCCTACCAAGGTTAGTATTGCTGTTACACTGAAAGACATTAGTAGCCCTTGGGGCAATTGAGCTCTTAAATAAGCCTTCCCTTATTCCGAAGTGCAGTTCATTAATCAAAGCTGACTTCTAGACAGTTTTAGCTTCAGTCCTTCTGTAGGGGTCGGTGTCCACTGTCCCTCAGGAAGTGCTTCCTTCAGTGGCTGTGCTGGATCCCGGAGCTGATCCCAGTCACCTTCACTGTGGTGGAATTCTCCCTAGGAATTCTCTGTTTTCATAACAGTTCACTAACTCCCTGGCCTGATTGGTGTAGCAAGAAAAAGCTGCTGGCCATCCTGAAAAGGTGGCTGCCAGAGCAAGCAAACACTTGTATTGATTACAATTGGGTACCTCAAAGAAATCTGTTTGCCAGTGTTTCCCTGGAGTGATGCTTCTTTTTACATTTCGTGCTGGGACTTCCTTTGTATTTTAGAGTTACTGGCACAACGGGTTTTGCATCGTCTCACAAGAATGTCTTCATTAGTCAGCTTTTAATCAGTCTCCCTCTCCATCAGCACCATCAGCCGGTCATCAACATACTGCAAGAGTGTGATGTTTGGGTTGTAACCTCCCCGAAGTTCCTGTTCCTTTGCTAGTGTGTCACCAAACAGGGCAGGGCTGTCCTTGAATCCCTGTAGCAGTGCCATCCAAGACCACTCCACTTTCCTTCCTGTTGTTGGACTTTCCCATTAGAATTAAAAAATTGTTTGGCTTGCTTTGTGCACCTGGGTGCAGAGGAAAGTGTCCTTTGAATCCAGAACTGTAAAATAAATATTTGCCTTAGTTGGTAGTGAGGAAAGAGCCCCAGCAGTGGCTCCGGTAAGAAGCTGAGAAGCTCCC
>NW_009967418.1:0-1249 GCF_000747805.2 Chaetura pelagica | reverse complement strand
TTTTTTTGCAAGCTAGGATATTTTCATTGCTTGTCTTGGGCAATCCCTTGGTCAGTCAAATTAAGATTGCATCTATATTTCTTTTCTAAGCAAGACAGAAATACAATAATTAATAGCAAATATCAAACATTTCCTGAAATTGCATTGGCAGAAATTCAGAGAATACTGTGCAGCAGTAAATCTTTCCCTCTCATCATCCTGTCTCAGTGAGGGGCACTTATTTTCTAAGTGTGTAGTCAGATACTGAAAAAATTCTCATTAATTTATTGACTTTAGGGCGATATATGTGATATCTTTTGGTATGAAGTGTGATTTAACTACTGAGAATTGACAGCAGCTTGCCTAGAGACACTTATATGAGACATTTTTTCCCAAATGTGGTATTGCATGTTTGTTTTTTTTTAAATGATAACCTGTTTTATTGCCTTAGATTTAGATATTACATTAGGAAACTTACAGTAGGTTATAAACTCCTTGGGGTTTGGAGCAGTCCAGAAAGACAGACTCTTTGCTAGGGGAGAACCATGTCATGGTGAGATTATTTTTAGTTCTTGAGAAAACTAGTCAAAATATTACACCAATCTGAATAGGAAATTGCCTAAAAATAGGCATATTAAGAATTTCTTCACTTCGTCCTTGATGTTTCTTACACTAGTGGCTATCTCTCCCAGCAGAAACATGCACCAAATGAAGCTCAGTCTCTGGGAACCAGTTAACATTACCCCTTAATGCCTTGTCTCTAAAATATTTACTTACTGCATTTTCCAACTGGTTTAAAATACAACCAATAGAAGCAGTAAAACATCCTTCCTCATCCACCACTACCTTGATCCTCCCTGACAGACAGTAATCAGAAAGAATAAAACATTGATCCCATTAGTAAAATATACACACTGTTTACCCCTTAATGGCATTTGTGCATGTGCTTCAAAGGAAAATTATGCACCCAAAGGTCTCATTCTGCATCATTTTCTATACTCTTGGAAGACAACGGAAAAAAAGGGTTGCACAGCATTTGGCTGTCAGGACCATGCTTACCATGTAAACTGATATACTGATCTCTTGAGGGGTTGAAACAGTCTGAACTTGTAGTTGTTCTTAATAGAATTTGAACTTCAGCTAACCACAATTATGTTAACACTATTAGAAAAGATGTTACAGTAAAATATGGCCTGAGCAATTAAACAAGTATTTAGGGCTTCACTGAAAGCTGAAACATTATCTCCACCTTAGCATACAGTAAAAAAAA
>NW_009967417.1:0-1249 GCF_000747805.2 Chaetura pelagica | reverse complement strand
AAAAAAAAAAAAAAAGGCCCCAACAGTTATGTAATCTTAATAGGGCTGTATTTGTACATTAAACTATCAAGCTGTTCATTTCATATCGCATGAAAACAGGTACTCGTCAAATAAGGAAGAACTAGACTGGTAGCCAAGTTAAGAACACTTTTCCTGGCATCAACTGTCATCTGAAACTGATGACAAACCTGCAAGATAACAAGTGTGCATCAGAGCTGAACTGTTTTACATTAGGCGAAGCTACACTACTGATATTGATCAAGAGAGGATACAAGATCAGCAATCTTCCTGTGAAATATGCTACTCAAGACAGTGATGTTTGCCTCAAATACAAGACACAACACACAAAACAGACAGAACAGGAGAAGAGACAGGGATGGACACTAAAGTAGAGCAGACAGGCACACTAGCAGCCTAAACCTCTAACAAGTCGTTTTCAACTATCAGGATGCAGGATTGCTTAGATAAGTCCCATCTGAAAGAAGACAAGGTAACAGCTTTGTAACTAGAAATCAATACTTCCAAATTTGAGGCAGCAGAAAGGCACCTATTAAAAATACAGGGAATGGTTAAGGACAGCATAGAAACGAGGAAGTGACAGATAATCCAGTGGAAACTCATCATAAACAACACTGACAACTGCAAGCATGGAACACTGATACAGCTCAAAACAGGGGGAGCCAGAGAAGATAAAGACAGAGCATCAAACTATAATTAAGATGCTTACAGCAGCCATTTTCTAAACATAGACATGAAGAGCAGATTTGTACTTCTATATCCTGATGGAAGCCTGGCATATATATTTACAACGATGAAAGTGGCTGTTAGCAATCATTGTTTATTAACTTAAGAAAAGGTATAAACAGTCTGATATACCACTTTCAGGTGTTACAGAGTCTCATTACAAAGGCCAAAGAATACACAAGATATGGCATGACTCCATATTCATTTTAATCAAGAACTAAGCTGTAAAATATTTCAAAGCAACAAAATATGACCATCCCTGGGTTATACTAATCAAATCCTTTCACATGGGGAAAATCTCCAGCCCAGGTCCATCCACAAACAGCCGCAGTGCTGGCATCCAACCAAACTAGCAGCTCTCCTTTATTTTGAAATAAATTACCAGAGAAATAACTATGTGCAAACACACTACAGTAAACAGCAAGTACTGGTACTCTCACATACTCACCAGGTGAAGTTCCCCAATAATAAATTTTTCTGACATTGTCCTTGCATCTGAGGAATG
>NW_009967416.1:0-1249 GCF_000747805.2 Chaetura pelagica | reverse complement strand
TGTGTGTTTATGTGTGTATATATATATGTAAATATATGCTGACTATACAGGTAGCTCTTAAAAGGGAAAAAAATCTGGAGTATTAAAAAGTTGTATGAATTACCCAATTACAGTGTATACAATGTATAGAGGTAAAAAACCCCTTAGTCTTATTGAACATCCACTGTATGCGATTATGGTAAAGGAATTAAATGGCTAAAAGGTTAGTTGATTAATGACTATTTAAATGGTTAAAATTCAGTAGTGTGGAGCTAACAACTACTTACTATTGAAGTTATGACTGCTGTCCATAAACTAGAATTACAAATCAGAACATAGATTTCAGAGGTGGAGAAAAACATGTGGACTGAACCAGCATTCCTTAGTGTATGGTTATAAAATAGGGTGAGTTTACTACCACAAGGTTTTAGAAGAATTTGCACCAAAACCTGGAGCTCTCCCTGCTGGCATCTGTCTTGAGTATAATGTGAAAAAGTGTTGGTGCACCCCACCCCATAAAATGTTGCAAACTTTAAGATGTATTTACCTAAGTTAGTAGGGATGTCACCCTCGTGTGTTTTAAGGCAACTGGAGTCTCTTGTTTCGCTTGGATAGAAATAGAAATGACAGCTTATTACAAATTAGGCCTGTAGATGTCTCTTCAACAGCAAAGGGGAGATAAATGAAAATAGGAAGAATGTGTGCATCAGTGCCTGTAGAAAGGACCCCTTTAAATACCCCTTACAGATGCCTGCATTTGAGCATTTCAAAGCATTAACGTCTGTCACACAGATGGCTGGTTTTATGCCCCTTTTACAGATGGGATGTTGAGACAGTACAGTGACTAGCTTAAAGTTATGTAGCAGCTTAATAGCAGAGCTAGGAATAAAACTTAGATCTAAATGTCAGTTCTGCACCCTGCCAACAGCATTAGACACTGTCAGTTCAGCAGCAAGCATTCACTAGTTTGTTTTTTAGTTATTATTCTAGATATTTTCAGAGTAGGAATGACTTTTTAAATGCTTTTGTCAAAGGACAATTTCTGTAGAAAATAAAAAATGTCGCAGCAGCATTTTATTGTAAGTTTAAGCATAATACTTCCCTTGCTTGCTAGTTTATTGGCAAGCTCTGGCTCTTCCATTTCCTGAGATGTAGACTGTTTCACTACAAGATCATTCCTGGTGCCTCCTTCACCCTCCTTTATATCTCATCTATTATTGAAGTGGTTACTCCTGGCTCTCTTTGGTTTGTCCATTGTGCTAAACTTTTT
>NW_009967415.1:0-1249 GCF_000747805.2 Chaetura pelagica | reverse complement strand
ACTTGATGACCTTAAAGGTCTTTTCCAACCCGAATAATCCCATTATTCTGCCCAGTGCAGAAGGTTACACAATAGTTCTGCTCTTGGCCTTGCCATAGTCTGAGGAATGGCTTTGTCTAGGGCAGCAGCAGGTGTCATGCCAGCCCTAGTGAAACCAATATCTGAGGAGCTCCAAAAAGCTGGGAATCCCTCAAACATCTCTTAGTATTTTTCTCTTTTAGGTGGCATCATAGTCATGAGATGTTGTCGTTACCTTTTGCTGCCATTGGTTGCCATCAGCACATTCCTGTAGGACTGGATTAGCTTGGCTAATCCACAAGATGGGCTCATAGATGTGGCTCCCTGCATAGGAAGTAGACATTATTTCCTTGCTGTCCTCATCTGGTCCATACCTACTACCTTCCCAGAAGCAGGAGTTAGCAGTAGATATACAACAGTTTTACAGTTATATTGTCCTGCCACATTCTTGATCTGTCATCTCCAGTTAGATCAACTCTGTGTCCCCATCATGGTGCAGTCTCCTTGCTCTGCTTTCCTTTTGCACATGGGAATATGGAAAGGCAACCTACTAATGCTTCTCTTAGCCTGAGGAGATCTTAATCTCAGGTGGGTCACAAGAGAACAAACATAACCTAATTTTTCTTTTCTCCCTTGACCCCAAACTAAGTTTGAGAGGTTATGAAGGCATGAGAAGGACTGGTATCACTGTATGGAGTTTTTTAAGGCAATTATGAGAAAAATACTCACTTGTTCATGCCTCAAAATGCCTGGTGAGCACTGCCTTATATATTGATATCACAGCCAGTTGCTGGGCAGGCTGGCTCAGTTGTAGGTGTTTCCATGTGAGATGCCCAGGCTCTGACAGAGAAAGCCATTCCCTTCTCTCTCTCAGTCATGCAGGTTAAACACAGCTGACCAAATCCCACCAAACACTGGGATTTCCTGTGGAGCTCATGCCTCCCACACCACCAGGTCTCCCAGGAGGAGCTTCACACACAGCAGGACCAGGTCACTGTGTGCCACAGCCCCTTCACTCACCTTGGGGAAAGGATTGACTGAACACCACTGGCACGGTCTTGATCTTATTTAACAGTTGCTCTCTTTGTTGTGCTTTTTCCCCCACCTCTTCCAGGTAAATTTTATTCTTTTTATCAACATTATCAGAGTCCTAGCAACCAAGCTACGAGAGACAAACGCAGGGAGGTGTGACTCAAGGCAACAGTACAGGTGAGTCTCTCAGGTCTCAGGT
>NW_009967414.1:0-1248 GCF_000747805.2 Chaetura pelagica | reverse complement strand
CTCCCCTCAGCCTCCTCTTCTCCAGGCTGATCAGCCACTGCTTCCTCATGTCTGGGCAGTCAGAAGCACAGCCAGCCTCTTTGTCTGCTACACTGGAGTCCTGTGACCTGGAGCTCTGCGTACACTGTCCCTTCAAGTGCCTACCAGGGAGCCTCTTGGCCTAAACACCCAACAGAGGAGATAAAAATAATAGTAATAGAGAAGAGAACATTCATATCACTGAAAAATCCTACTGCAGGGCAAGGCAGGTAGAAATTGGATGCAAAAGACTGTGAGCTGATATGAAAGCCTCTCTATTTACAGCTTCATCAGCTCTGATCTTTCTGAAATGGAGCTTCTGTGGCCCCGTGATTCTCCCTGTGGTGGACATGACATAACCTCTCTGTGACACACACAGGATCCTTCTTACTAACACCAACTTCATATTGACAGAATGTCAATTTTACTTTTATATCTCAAAAGCCTGTTGTTAGCTAATCAAAGTTTGCTGCACTGTGAAGTGGAAAAACCCTTTGCTTTAGCCTGTGCTTTTCCATTTAATGCCTGACCCACTTTTATCCTAAGTGGAATCTTCTGTGCTTAAAATCTCTTCATAGATCCATTCTCCTGGATTCAAAGTATTTTACCAATTGTTGAAATTGCCCCCTTTTTTTACCTTTTGTCCTGACCTCTGAATTGTTCCTATTCTTAGAGAATTTCTTCTATGGGATCATTTGAAGAAGTGGAAAACTATGAATTCAATAAACATCCCAACAATCTTGCAATGACCTAATTCTGACATCTTCTGAAAGTATTTTTTCCCCAGTTCATTCTTGTGAAAATTTTACTGAACAATATGCATATGTTAGCAGGGGAAATAGAAGAAGTACACCATGAAACTGTGATGCATCTTGGCTTTCATTTATCATCTAGTTCCAAATATTGTGCACATTTTTCAATGCTTTGAGCTCACATTGTCTCACAGTCACTAATTGGTCGTGCCTTGGTTAATGTCCTTTGAATTAATGTATTTCTTGGCAGATGTAGGTAGGTCGTTCTCTTCTCCCTCAGGGGTGATGTGCTGTCCTTCTGTTAGATGTCACAGTGTTGTAAACTGTATGAAATCAAAGTTTTGAGGATCACTGCCTTGTAGGAACCAAAAAGCACAGGGTCAAGAGGCAGCCCAGAAATATACAGACTCACAGAATCATCATGGTTGGGAAGGACCTTCAAGGTCGCCAAGTCCAACCATCAACACAAAAAAACCCC
>NW_009967413.1:0-1248 GCF_000747805.2 Chaetura pelagica | reverse complement strand
CACAGGGGGAAAAAAAAATAAATATTAATCTACAAATATTAAACAGCATGTAAAATGAACCTGAGACCAGGTGCAGAAAGAATCAAGAAAAGCTACGAAGAAAGGGAAATAAGCAAAACATCCTGGTTCTGTCTTTCACAAAATCTTCGCTTTAAAAACTTGTTATTTTTCAGGTTAACTGTGCCTAATAATGATAAACATAGAGGTTTCTAAGGAATTTATCAGGCAGGGAAACAATAAATTGCTTTCTTTTATTCCCAGTTATAACCATTAAACTTAAGTATACTTTTCCCCAACTGTACTTTTGATTCTTTACTTTTGAACTCAAAGTGTCATACACTCAGATTCACTAAATATTGTTGAATTTGGTGAGTTTTATTTTGGAAAAAATAAACCCAGACACTCAAAGACAAATTCAAGAACACTTCTTTTTATATCCAAACCCAGTTTAGAACAGCTACGTAGGTAAAGAGAAACTGGATTCAGTTTCTTCCTAGGCAAACCAGAGTCTCAACTCACACTGCCTCTTCCCCTGAAAACTATTTAATGAGGTGTTCTGGTTTCAGCTCCAGCTGGAACAGGAGCCCACCTTTGCCACTGCAGCCAGAGTCAGTGGGTGTAGCTGATGTAGTATCAATCAAAAGGTAAGTAATGCTCACATCCAGTGGGGATGCTGAAGCAGACAGAAAGGAGAGAGCAGGGCAGAGGTAGCTAAAGAACCACCAGGTCTGGAATGATGTGAACTTGAAAGGCAGGAATAAGGGTCGGATGAAACAGCAAGGTCAGGGCTAAAAGGCTTTAGGTGACTTGAGAAAAAGGTAGAAAGGCATTAAGGGCAGGAAGGTGCAACGGGATACAGAGATGGAAGGATCTGGGTTTCTGGTTCAATGAAACCCTTCCCCAGGCACTACCAGCAGCAATATTGCTGTGGGAGCAGGGATACAAACACAACTTCCCAACTCTTGCACAGAATTGCCTCATTTTGGCTATCAGAAATACACCATTCCATTCTGCACTTGACCTTCCCTTCCTTGCCTAAATGTATTTAAAAAACAGTGGGTGAGCACAGGAACTGCAGAGCAGGTTCTCTTCTTGCCCCCAGTTTCTCCTCTCATTGGAGAAGTCGGGTCGCTTCTGGGTTTCCTTCACAGGCCAGGGGTAGGACTCGGTACTGCTGCCTCCACGCAGGTGGCTTGGCTGAGCCAAGAGACCACACTAGATGGACTTAGGCTTTTCTCAGTGATGACC
>NW_009967412.1:0-1248 GCF_000747805.2 Chaetura pelagica | reverse complement strand
CAGAGAATCCTATCAAATTTCTGTAAGACCAGGATCAAAGACACACACACCCTAGTGAGCAGGATGTCAGACTTGCTACTCCGGTATATGTTCCATTATTAGCAGCAGGATTACTAGCAATGACTTCAGTTCAAGCAATGAAGCATCCAGATTCTCAGAATGACTGCTCAATTCTCACAGTGCAGTCCAGCCTCCAGACTTCTGCTTAGCCATACAAGATGCACTTCCTCTTGCTCCCTATCACAGTATCCCACTGTCTCTCATTCTGCCCTGATACCCTCACCTTGTGAGGTGCTACAATTATTGCCAGCTTCCGTATCTCTCACCCTTCTGCATCCTTACTAAAATACCTTTCTTCCCTTGTCCCTACCGCAGTACACTCTCACAATACATTCCTATGTCCTCCTGAAACATGAGCACACCCACGCAGATGCAGTTCACTGCCATAGGTTCCATATGGGTACGAAAGTGCTACCTAGGTTGTCAGTACTGAACAGCTAGCTAGCAGCACGTTATAGCTTCTAGGTGCCAACAAGACAAATAGTATTGTGAACCTCCTGTGGCTTGTAGACCATATTATCTGCCTATTCAGTTTAGAATAAAAGTTCTTAATTCAGTATTAGTGCACCTAGCTGAAAAACATGAGTCCAAGCTGTTTGCAACTATGAATCATTATTTTACAGAGGAGACGAGAAGCAAAACACAGCTCTGACACCACACATCTCTGCCACCCAAAACCATTACTGAAATCTGCACTCATTCGGTGATCATACACACCATGATCCTGGAATGCCTCTAATTCCAGTAGGGATAAAAATTCCCCCTTTGACACCCACTTCTGTACAAAAGGCGGAGGGGCCCTGCCTAGGTGACTAGAACTAATGGAGTGGAATGGATATGAGTGCCCTGTCAGCTGCCTCTACATTACTGCTAACAGAGGAAAGAACTACCACCAGCATCAATACATTCATCACATTCATCTCCACTGAGGGAATAAGAAAAAAAAATACTGAGAAGCCCCAAATCCCAAACATATTCACTTCCATATATGTTGTTTTCTCCACTGAAAGTTGGTACAGATATTTTTTTTCTGAGACACTGAAAGGTTTGCTGTATAGCTCGTTTCAACATAGTAAAATTAAAAAACAATCTGAAGAGTAAAACTTCATAGAAAAATCAACAGTGAGAATGTGTTTGTTTTAAAAGCCTTCATCACTTAATTTCCTCAGGCAAATGTAATATGTAAGG
>NW_009967411.1:0-1247 GCF_000747805.2 Chaetura pelagica | reverse complement strand
TGTTGTTTCAAGAAGCCAACTCCAAAATTACATTCCCTGGAGGTGACTCATCTAGTAGTGCAGTACCTGCAGGGCAGGCAAAGGAGGTTGGCAATGGTCCATGGTATTTCAGACTTCTGGGAAAACAATGAATTGTGGAACATGGTTGGGTTATGTGAGACATCTTGGTTGATTCAAGTGTGGCTTAACTACAACAAAGCACTTTAGCACATTGCTTAATTTTAAACCAATGAGAGTATTCTTATGGCTTCATGTTAAGTGTGAGCTTACATGCTTTGCTAAAGAAAGATGTTATTGTATATTGCAGGTGTATCAAGCAGGAAGGAAATCTATCACTTTTCACTGTATGAGATCTTTAAGTAATGTATTTCTTTTACATGCTTCAGAGGACAAGAAAGAATTTTTCAGCTTCCTCAGTGAGGGTCCCATTTGTCCAAGTCCTTAGCTCAAGGTAGTGCTGTACAACTTCATTGTCATTTTCAGCATCTGGCAGGATAAAACCTGACACATTTGAAAAACTGGGATGGTGAATACAGTTCCAGAGCCATGGGAGCTGATTGAATGCAGCATTAACTCCATTTGATTCTCTTTCATTACCAACCACCTGGATGTCCAGATAGGTAATTCAAAACAAATACGTTTCTTTGAGTGATTTGAAACTGAATGCAATTAAAATCCATTTTCCCTCAATTGCTAAGCACTGACCAAAGGAACAAATATTATACTGAACTGTGTTCTAATCTGGGGGAGAGGGACAGAAAAAAAAAATACTTGTTTATTTATTTATTTATTTTCAAAATGAAGTATTGGGTCATGTATGAACACAGAAGGAAGAAGAGCTACATGTCACAATTACTCCTACATTTCCCATCAAGTGAAACATTTCTTGTAAAATTGCTCTGTTTGTAGCTTCTGCCTCAAGATAACTTTTACACCTGCTGCTCAAAGATTAAACTACATCTGTTGAAAAGAAACTGCCACTTGGGGTAACGTGTTATCAAATTACATTTTTTGTTTCTTTGTGCAGCTAAGGCTACAGAATTAGGAATTCTTGCTCTTAATTTTGAGCTTTACTGTGCTGAGGCTTTAATTTTGATAGCAGGAAAAAATAAAAAAGAGGGCATAATTTTTCCTAGATTTCTCCACAGTAATGTATCTGCACTATTAATACTTCAGTAACACAAGTAATTCTGTATTCATTCAAAAACCTCTCAGTACTCCAAGAAGATACAGATTCTTATTGTTAC
>NW_009967410.1:0-1247 GCF_000747805.2 Chaetura pelagica | reverse complement strand
GCTTGGGTCAGCTGCCCTGGCTTTCACTCCTTCTAGCTCTAGCACCTGACTAACTCTGAAGTGCTAAAGACCTTGATCGCTATGGAAACCCCAATACCATGCTGATCATGAAGTACAACAAAGTGTCTTATCAACTTTGTTACCATTGAAGTGGATGCTGCAGTCTTCTGAAAAATGCAGCTTTTCTGAATAGAAAATTGATTCTATGATTCCATCCTAGTGAAATCAGGACAATGCTTTATAGTATCCTTACATCTGGGGGCAACTCCTAGGTCATAGTTTTAATCAAAAGTTGTGAGGTCTGTCAAGAGCAAGTGCCACCCCTGAAGTGAGTCTTTTGCTGACAGTTATCTTTAGTGATAAAAAAGGAGATGTTGACATTTTGATTGCTTCAGAAAATATTATACTGTGCTTCAGCAATAACACAAGTAATAAAAATTCAAGTGAAAATTCTTGCCATCACTGTAGGAGGATAAAGAAGGCATGACAGCACTTTATCTCATGGTCACTGATAAGATGAAGCAGTCCATCACTCCTAGTGAGCAATTCTACAACTAATACTCTGCTGCTTCACTACTCAGTCATTGTATCTTCTATGTATCTTCAGTTATCAAAGAGAAATATGTTAATTCTTTGTCTTATTTAACTAGAAGTGCTGGGATGCAATATTCATATGTGAATGAATTTTGTGTTCCTTGTTTAAGAATTGACGTTACTCAACAGGAACCCTAAAAAGAACAAGTGTCCTTAATTACACTGTTTTAAAACAAACCACTTTGCTTCTGTTTCTAATGGGTTGCCCATGCTGATTACAGTGTTCATTAAACAGTCCTGGGGTTCTTTTGAAACATCTACAAGATTACACACTGCAGTAATTCATTAAGAGCAAGATTAATATTGGCAACATCTTTCCAGTGACCTTTTAAAATGGCTAAGTGAGAAGTAGCTTGCACTTGCAATTCTACAGGAGTAAAAATTGGCATGATTTTCCTTAAAAGTAACCCAGCAGCAACAAAATGTGATTTCATTGCAAAATCTGCTGCCCTGGCCCTCTGTGGTGTTGAGCAGGAAAGGTCATCTGCAAGCAGAGCTTTGGGGAAAACAATTTCAGATTTCATTGCTTGTGCTGTTGCTTTTTCATACTTGTCTGACATGCAAGAGGTGTTTTTGAGCTAGTTTAAGTTTTTCTGTATTTGTGTCTCTCTCCATAACGTCATACCCACTGTTAATATTGTCAATGTTTATAT
>NW_009967409.1:0-1247 GCF_000747805.2 Chaetura pelagica | reverse complement strand
TGGAGCCCTTGGCATTGCAGGACTTCCTCCGCAGCATCCCCTGCAAGCTCCTCGTGAGCAACCTCTACGAGGACTGGATGCAGGCGATGCAGAAGAGCAGCAGGGAGGAGAAGCTCTCAGGGCTGAGAGCGTAAGTGTGAGCAGCAGGCTGCCTGCTGAGCAGGAGCACTGGCCCCTGGCTGGGAGCAGCTGGAAAGCTGCCCAGCACAGCCACAGGCTCCCAGCTGCCTCAGGCAAGTCTGGGGGACAGCTGTGGGCAACCTCTGCTTCGTGAACATTGTTATTCCTCCTCCCTCAGGGTGGCCGAGAAGTTGCCCGCAGCCAACCTGCTCCTCCTGAAGCTGCTGCTGTCCCTCCTGCAGCACATTGGCCACAACGCAGCCACCAGCCACATGAGCAGCAGCAACCTGGCCATCTGCCTTGGGCCCAGCCTGCTGAGCCCGCCCAGCGAGGAGCTGCTGCCACGGGAGGCCCTGCTGGAGGTGACTGGAAAGGTCTGCAGTCCTGAGCAGCAGCTGCTGCTTTCCCGGCCCATCCCGGCCTGGCTGCTCAGAGCTCTCTGGATGCCCCCTCCCTGGAGCACATGCAGGCTGGTGGGGTGGCTGCCTGGGAGAGCAGCCCCACAGCCTCAGGCCTCTGCGCAGAAGGCAGGGTCAGCAGTGGGAGAGGCTGCTGGGTCCGTTTCCAGGCAGCAGGGTTGAGACCAGGGCTTTGCTGGGTGCAGGTGAAGGTGCTGGTGGAGTTCCTGATTGAGAACTGCGGGGAGCTCTTTGGGGAGGACCTTTCCAGCCCGGCAGCCGAGCAGTCGCCAGCCCCCACAGAGGGATGCAGAGGTGAGAGGAGGGGCTGAGGGTTGTCACCAGCTGGGGCTGGGGATGCCAGAAGCCTCAGGCTGGGCATCGAGCCTGGTGTTCTCAGTCCTGCTTGTCCCATGGCCTCTCTTTGGCCTCTCTGGCCATGAACGCTTTGCTCTGTAAGATGCGCTGAAGCTGCAGCAGGGCATCGGAGGGCTGAAAGCAGAAGGGAGGGGGCTTTGGGTGGGTTTGGCTTTGGCTGTTGTTTACTTCCAGGACATGACTTTGCTGCACACCCTTTTGCTTTCTAGACCAGCAAGTGGAGGAGCAAAGCGGCGCTGCAGTCACAGTGGACGCCGAGCTCCAGGCAGAAGCCCTGCTGCCTGCCCCCTGCTCTCTGCTCAGTGTCCTCCAAGAGGCTGGGGGAGATACAAAGAAGGTGGTGGAGCCTGC
>NW_009967408.1:0-1247 GCF_000747805.2 Chaetura pelagica | reverse complement strand
ATACCTTATAATGTGTGCTTTTCTGCTCCTTGCCTACCTTTCATCAGATTGAAATGTGTATTAGCACAGGCAAAACTGTCAGACAGGTTTTGGAAGCCCATAAGGCATTATAGTTCTTTCTGCCTCTTGGTTACAAAGTCTGTTTCACTTATGTGTCATCTTGGAGAGAATCACCAGCCTCCCTCATATTAATACTGACTCAAAGCCCAGTTTAGTGTCTGGTAAAGTCAAGGGAAAGCTTTTTATTGCTCCAGAACCCTAGAGAAAAATACTGTTGGTTTGTTTGGGGGGAATTTATTTTGGTTTGTTGTTTGTTGTTTTGTGGTTTGTTTTTTTTTGTGTCTCTCAATAAACAAGTTTGTTTCTGTGAATGAAGTGTATTTTTAAAATGTGAAAAAGAAGCATTGCTTCCCAACCTACCAACTCGACTCTCTCTGAACTTTTGTGAACTTGTGTTTATTTTCTTCTTTGTAACCTTACTGAGCCAATGAAGCACCTCTGGCAAGCAGGTATGTCTACATTTTCTTTTAAAAAAGTAAAGTCCATGGAGTAATTGAGTGGAAGGGAAAGCAAAACAATAGGTTAGAGCTCCTATTTTTTGGGGACTGTTGACTCAATGTACAAGAACCTTTGCTGTAGTACAGGAGTGCCTAAATAATTTGCTTGGTATGCTGCCTTGTTTCTCGATGTATGCCCTGATGGAATTTGAACAAATTGTTACATTTTAGTGTAATAGTTCTTAGAAAATGTTAACAGTGTTTGGATGTCCTTTTGTGCTTGAGGTCTAAGGCTAAATTGACTAGAAAGACAAGAAACTCTTGATTTATGAAACACATTCTTAAGCTGGTGATTGTATATGCAATCAGTGTATACACAGTGCAGTGTGTACACAATATAGCACCCATCCAATCCAGGAAACCGGAAATCTTCCATCTGAGCCTGCAGGTACCTTGTGTCTATGTGTTCTTCACTGGTGTATTGTTTCATGCTAGAGTACTAATGAGGGTGCTTGGCTTTTAGCCTCCACAGGCTCAGCCACACAACATAAGGGAGGACAAAGTTTAATGTCTTATACCAGAAGTCTCTGCATAAGTATGGATTTGAAAAACTTTTTTTGCATTATTTGGGTGAATCTTCTCATCTACATTAAGAGCTTGGCAACAGTTGGTATTGTCAAATCAAATATTTTGGAGCAAAAAATTCAAGCTGGGTACTGTGGTAACTTGGGAGGTAGTGCTTTTTTTTTT
>NW_009967407.1:0-1247 GCF_000747805.2 Chaetura pelagica | reverse complement strand
GCAATTAAGTTGATTTATATCCTGGCCTATTTGCAGTCTGTCACTATAGTAACAAAATCTCTTGTTTCTAAGTCTGCTTCCACAGTGACCAGACTGACTGGCCACCAACCAAGCGAAGCTGTGAGAAATGGTTCACAGTGGGGTTGAAAACTAAGGGCCGAAGCTCCTGGGCTGCTACTGGAAGCTAAGTGGAAAGTCTTTCCTCAACTGTGCAGCCTAACATGGCAGATGCATCCCCTTGTGTAAAAACCAAACCAAAACCCCAAACCAGACACACACAGGAATCCACGAGAAAGGTTAGGAGCCACCAGGGAGCTGAACAAACCCAGCCGGAAAGGTACAGCAGAGCCACGTGTGCCTGAAGGAGTCACCCAGAGCTTTGCTTTCAACCCAAGGACGTTTACAGGGCACACAAGGTTTGAGCCACAGAGCATTTACACTAGGGGAAAATGAAGTACAAAGGGAGTGTTGCTTTTTTTCCTGTTCAAACAGAACATTTGTTGAGAGACGCAGATGTTTGGCAGCATGACTTTCACCTAACCAGGACTGTAACCACCCTTTGAGAAGAGTCCAGAGCCTAAAGAACTTCACCTCTCACCTTTGCCAGTCCAGAGAGAAGCTCCAGTGCAGCCAGAGAGATACTCATGTCCTGCCTCCACTGCGAGTTGAGTCTCTGGGTGACCAGATGAATGCTGCGTATGAGCAGCCCAGCAGCTGTATCTGTATTGAGAGCTAGGATATAACCCCAGTACCACAGGCCACAGGGAGGGAAAATAACTAAGCATTAGTGACAATAAGCAAAGCACAAGACAAAGCAGCCACAATACACACAGAAAATTAAATTATACACAACTCAGAATCTAGAAATTTGGTCAGACACTTTTGCACAGATGCTCCCTGACATTATACACACACATTCCAACTAACTTAGCTCAATTCTTGTATTTATAAAAAAGACAAGTTGTTATTTTCAGCTTTCTCTTGTTTGAAGCATCCAGCTTCAGATTCTTTCAATAATTTTCATACACCTTTCCCTTCTGTGCATAGGAAATTTTAAAAAAACCAAAATTAATATATTGCAAAAATATCATTTGAATTACATCTCAGTTTAAAGATTTAGTAAGTCAAACATTTAAAATATTTTTTTTAACATTACAAAGGGATATTCTTACAAGGAGTTGTTAATGAAAACCCATACAAATTAAACACACAATTCAAATGGTGTGCTGAAAACTAGGACTTTAATA
>NW_009967406.1:0-1246 GCF_000747805.2 Chaetura pelagica | reverse complement strand
ATATCAATTGCACCACCCAGCTTGGTGTCATTGACAATTTGCTGAGGGTGTTCTCAATGCCACTGATAATATCGTTAATGAAGATATTAAACAATGGTTTCTCAATGACAGGAAAGGTCTGTGTTTCCTTGCTTGGTCTGTGTCATTAATATGGAAAATATTAGGAGATGTACAGACCAAATATATTGCTACAGGTCACAGAATTGCATTAAACATGATCCGGCCACATCCATCAATGTACATTGTATATTATAGATTGAGTTAATTTGCTAAACTGCTTTAAGGAGAACATGCAAATCAGATGAAAGACAAGGAGTTGAAAATAGCAGCAAGAGATATTATTTGATTCTTCCTTTTGTACAGAACATAAATGCTTTTTCAGACATGGTAGAAATTCCTCATTTTTAAAATGTTCTTCATTAAAAACTGGGTTTTGCACTACAAGGTGCTCTGTCTTGTTAAGTGCATAGCTCCATGAAATGAATTTCTAGTCAATCAAATAGTTGCATTCCTGTTACCATTGTCTAAGTAAAATATTCTGATTTTTCATTTTATTTTTCAGTGCTAATTTTTCACTTGATAATTGAAGAAATCAACTACCCAAACCATTGCTGAACCAACCATTATAGTCAAATGTAGTGATTCCTCTCCTCAACCATCTCATTGTGAAAGTGAAGTGTCTAGGGAGAAGTAAGACCTGTCTCGGATCAATTGGAAATGAAGCTATTCTTGATGAATATTTCCTCTTATTTTTCTTTCCAGCAGGCAAAGAGACCAACACAACAAAAGCTCTGCACATAGGCTTCCTTGAACACCTGATGCTGTTTGGTGGGGATTGCACTCTAAATGATTTAATTAGCCTTTCAAAACCATTCCAGGATCACTTTGGGTCTTACTAATTTTCAGACTGAAGAGAATGCTAATTGATTTGCACTACAGAGTCATAGAGTGATCAGGGTAGGAAGGGACTCCTGCAGATCACTTAGTCTAACCTCCCTGCTGCTGTAACCTCCCTGCTGGTCTCTGCCTTTTTGTCCCCATACTGCCTCTGCTTTCCCTCTGCTTCTATTCAATACAAAGTGCTAAGAAAAAAGCTCATTGATTAGCATACTCCCACTTGTTCTCCCTGGGACCTCTAAATGTTTTAACATTGTATGAATATTACTAAGAAGTGGTTAAATCTAACCTAGATTTCCAGAAATGCATGGGCTTACATATTTACACTTTTTTTTTTTTTTTTTTTTTT
>NW_009967405.1:0-1246 GCF_000747805.2 Chaetura pelagica | reverse complement strand
AAAAAAAAAAAAGCTCAGACTGTACTTACAATTTCAAACACAGAGACTTAGTACAGTTGCAAGGCTTCCTCGGACGGTTTGCAGATTCAGAAGGAATTATTCTGTGGGGAGGAAAAAAAACCTTTAAATAAATGCACACTGTTTTATCAGTTTCTTCCTATTTTAAATTCAACTAAATCACTCATAATAATAACTTTTAAAAAACACGACCCTTCATATTCCCTTTGCATTAGGTTTTTGGGTGGCCACTTTTAAGTCACTATCTTATATAGTGCCTTTCCAGTCCAGAAAGAGCTGGAATATTTGCTGCACATCTGGCTGCATGCCTGAAGTAGAAATGAGCTAGAAGAAAAAAGCTAGATGCATCACAACTGAAAACTGGAATCAGGGAAAACTTCCACAGAACATCTCTACGTGCAGAGGGAATAGATTTTCACACAACATGATTGTGCTTTTCATTTTGTTCCAGCTGGAATTAAAAAAAGCTCATGCAATATTGGAAAAGCAAACCAAAACAGGGTATTCAGTTTATAGATATTTTCTGTATCAGACACAGTCTGCTCTTAAAATTTGGTGTCAATGATCACTTTTGATAAGATCTGTTCTATCGCTATCCAGCAATTTCTGCACGTAATACCAGGGAGATTAAATCAAACCCATTCATTTGGATAGCTGCATCAGGATTTGGGATTAGTTTGCATCAGTTGAGGTTGCCACAACAAAAAGCACCTTACAATTTCCAGCAAACAATGACACAAAAGGACAGTGCAGAACAGCTAAGCCTGCTAGACTGCAAAAGGAGAACAATACATAAGCCATCACTTTCATCCTTAAAAGAAAAATACAAGAATGAAATAAAAACCCAAAAGCCTCCATTTTGGGCTTCAGTTTCATTTTGCTGGCTGGCTTTCTGCATGTACTAAGCATCTGGCTCTTAAATCATCCAGCACTTCTTTCCAGCCATGCTGAGAAACTGCCATGGCCTGTAGCTCCCAGGTGCTGATGGAAAATGAGAAATGAACAACAAGGAGCTTTCAGGTCTACTTTCTGCTACACAAGTTCAAAGAACAGAAAGGAAAACACAGCCTTGATCAAGAGACTGGCTCCATTATCAGACAGATTCATGTCCTTTAGCCAGAGGTAATAACCATACCACAGTGTACTTGGTTTTCTGGGAAAATCCCCCAAACCAAACACAACACCCCAGCTCCCACCCCTCCTTAGAATGGGACTGAAAAATGAGGCT
>NW_009967404.1:0-1246 GCF_000747805.2 Chaetura pelagica | reverse complement strand
TGAGGTCCCTACCAACCTGGCATTCTATGATTCGCTATGCATGTGTGGAAGGATTGCCATGCTCACTGAGGGGAAATGGCTGAGAAGGAATTGTCTGCTCAACCCAGGGGAGGGTTTCCTCACCAAATTCTAGACATTTCCATACTGAGCAGGTTAACTGTGGAGTGGAAACCAAGAGGCAGGAAATTTGGTGGGCTGGGAGCCACTAAGATAGAACATGAGTGTGGCGTGGAAGGCTTGTATCTAGTGCTGTCTCAACACCATGAAACAAACTCGGACAGTGCAAGTGCTTGAATTATGTGCTGCCAGAAAGGAAGATCTCCTTCCAGAAGAAGGGAAGGAGAGAGGGAAGAACCTGTAGCACTCAGGGTGTTTCTTTGTTGAGAAAATACATGGAAGAGTCTTACATTTGGCTTTTGTCTGTAGCATGTCCATAATCTGAACAGTCTGGGAGGCCATCTTCACATTTAATCTTCTAGACATGAGTCACACTGCAAGTATAAATCAATAGCAATACACTTCTCGCAATTCAATTTACTCTCAATCTGATTATGTCCTCATAAAAGTGCCTGGATCTTGACAAACTGAAGACTGTATCTAGGAAACATTTCTAAATGTGAGCATTTTGTCCCAAGCACTATGCTGAAATTGTATTTCCAATACTTACAGGAAAGGCAAAAGGAAGTAAAAAACCCCAACAAACCCTCCCCCACCACCTTACAATTCAAACACACCACTGTCCATATTAATAAAAAGTATTCTCAAACAGTTATGTCCAAAGTAATTACAAAGCAGAAATTATTTTGTTTAGCATCCTAAGGCAAAGACTAGGGTTAGATTCTCAGCTGATACAGATAAACACTGCTTCAGTGAGAGCTAGAACTGTGCCAACCAAGGAGGATGAGGATTTCTCCCCAGCTTTGGAAGGCAAGATATCTGCACCCATTCACACCAAGTCAGAATCCAAATCTAGAATCCTACATGAGTAATCTGTTCCCCTCTCCTCATCCCAGGCTTTCCTGGATAAGTAGTAGTCATAAGCATGAAGGACCAAATTCTGCCATCCCTGTGCAAGCTGAGCATATTTTATTTAATGGCAAGTCATTGGAGCAACTTCTGGAAAGGCAGAATGTGACAGAGCTGGACCCTAAGACTCAGTGGTAACACACTTCCTTCCTTTCTTGAGGCTAAAGGAAGGATGGGACAAAATTTAACTTCATTTTATGCCTCACTTTAGCAAAAAAAA
>NW_009967403.1:0-1246 GCF_000747805.2 Chaetura pelagica | reverse complement strand
TCTTTAAGGTCCCTTCCAACCCAATTCTATGATTTGTTTCTCTTGCATTCTAGACCATCCCCAAGCCTGGACACAAAAGAACAGATTCAACTCACAGCAGCAATGAGTCTGAATATACTTTTAGCTCTGAGATCACAGAAGCAGAAGACTTACCATTGAGAATGGAGGTAATGCTGAAACTCCCACAACTTCTCGTTGACTAATGGTTGAACTTACTCCTATGTCTTTTTTTGTATGTGCTTGTGAGCACCATATCCCTATATGGAGATATCTAATGCTTCAATCCCAACTTTTTCCATTTCCTTTTTGGAAACAGCTCATTCTCTAGTTAGTTGTGGTCCTGAGTAAAATGCCTTTGGGAAAGTATGCTCTGAATTCTTCTCTATTACAGTAAAAATAGACAAGATACTTGGCTGTCCAGTTGATTTGCATCTGTAAAACATTTACTTGACAGTGTTTCTAAGCACAATCACTTTTCCAGCACAAAATGGGAATTCAGAAAACTAGTGAGATTTCCTGAGAAGTCTGCTTACTGTATATTCAGGAGTTAAAGGGGCAAGATTGCTGGCCACATTCTTAGTAGCTGCATGAAATGAGTTCTTTGTCAGAGGTGAGAACCTCATGTTGATTCATTTTTCCTCTGTTTCACAGAGGCAACTAAAACTCAGCCTGTGTACTAACCCTTTGTATATGCAGTGATACAAATCCCAGGATATTTAAACATTTTCAGAAAGGTGACTCTCTTGATTCAGCTAATGAATGATACTAATGAGTAATTTGTGGTGCAACTTGAAGCCATTCTTAGTGTTTTCCAACATAACTCCCTGTTTGGTCCCGCCCAAAGAAGTGGGACAGCAGAGGAGCAGAGTGTTGGCAGGTTTTAGTCTGACTGTCCTTGGCAGGCTGCATATACAGAGCATTCCAGAGTTGTTCTTAACTGTCAGCTATCACATGGCTCTCCCTGTTTGTCCCCTCTCAGTTATCTCCACAGTGGCTTTTTACAGATTCTCTTTAATGTTTTTGAAAGCCTCCAAAAATAATTATTTTCTTCTTTGGGTGCAAATACCCTGATCCATTGATGCTGACATATATTCTAGGTGGACTCTTTCATAGTTTTTTTTCCCACTTACGTCTATGATTGTTTCAGAAAGTTGCTCCTACCTTCATGGAAAATCAGGAAAAGGACAGTGCAACTACATGTGGTTGGATTTCATGTGCCAGCCAAATGTGATCTTTTCCTTTGACT
>NW_009967402.1:0-1243 GCF_000747805.2 Chaetura pelagica | reverse complement strand
CCCCACTTCACTTAAAATCCAAGCCAGGAAATGTACTCTGTCAGGAAAACTATCTGGATACACAAAGAGCCTCAGAAGTTCAGTGGTTTACTCTGTGCCACAAGGGGAACTGGTGACAGAATCAGGAGGACCACAATTCCCCATCACTCTGTGCCTCACTCTTCTCCTTGCAAATTCTTTACTCACATATGCTGTAGGGCAGAAACCAACTCCACTGCGTGAACTGGATTATGCTAGTGTAAGACTGGAGTATCAGAAAATAGATGAGTTCCTGAGTCACAATTTAAAGCACATATATTACATTTCCAGCATGTCCAGTTCAGAGATACACCTTTTGCACAAGAACATTTGTTTTAAGGAAATAATCAAACTCAGTAATAATTAACACAATTTAGCAGTCTGTCTAGAGTATTTATATTTATTCTGTTTCTCCAAGATAAAGCCTTTCAGTACTTTAAGTACTAAGTATGATTTAAAAATACAGACATGGTCACTTGTGGCAGTGCTCTTAGTTGGCAGAGCTGCACACAAAATGGATGATGAACTGGTGTGAGTCTGAAAACGGGGCTCAAAGTATTTATTCACAGTCAACAGACCTAAAAATGGTTGGAAAGGAGCTTCTTCAGCAACAGCTAGTGCAGAGACACACATGGGAAATTCCTACATAATAATGTAGAGAAGCTCTTATTCATGACTTACACATAATACCACATGCAAGAATAACTGACCTGCACATTATTAGGATCATAAACCTGTCTCTTCTTGCTGTTACTCATTCTGATTTGTTTTGAAAAGACCATCTCACATTTCTGCACAATTTTATCTACTTGCTGGATTCCCCCAGAGTACAGTTTACTCTTCGGCATTCATGGGCAAGAAATGGATATAAAACAACTAAGGGCCATGTTAGGACTGTCATGTTGCCTCACATAAATACCAGTTTTGGATGCAAGAGGTACATCTGAAAGGAACTCAGTAATGGTAACAGATGGGCATATCTGTGACAAAATGATGACTGTACCCTTTTTACTCTTAATATAGGGATTTGGCTGTGGAAACGACACAACTCGCAGTCTTGATCCCTGGGTACAAAATTCCATATGGCAGAAAGCCAGAGTAAATATTACAGTAGTATACAGAGATATAGGATCCTTAAAGGCTGGGAGAAGTGTTCTGTACACCATGAACCGTAATAAAGCACTAACGTTTGCCATTGGATCTGATAACCCACTTTTTTTTTTTT
>NW_009967401.1:0-1245 GCF_000747805.2 Chaetura pelagica | reverse complement strand
CCCCCCCAGGGGCAAGGACACCTTCCACTAGACCATAGTTCTGCTCATCATCTGAACACCTGATAACTGACATTTGCAGTGTCTGCCATGACTTATTTGCACAACCACACAACAGAATATAACTCAAGAGCACATCACTGGCATCCAAAAATAATATGCTCAAATTCTATTCTTGACATACATGGCATTTAAACACATTTTGCCCTCCTTCTACCTTTACATTTCTCCCCCTCAGGAATTATTCCAGTTGTACTTTGAAAACAGTCTCCTCTTGTTTCTCTTAGTAACAAGATAAGGAATTCTTCAAGTTGGCCTAGGTAACTGGAAGTTTGGCCATTAATCAGAATGAATTCTTAAAAAAAGCTATACTGGATAAATCCTGCATTTCTCATGTGCTTTCCAAGACCATGTTAGACATGAAGACATAATGCAGAGCTGCTTTTCCTCTTAAAGACAGAGCTCAGTCACATGCAGCATGCAGCCTCCTATCAGCTAAAGTACCATCAATGTATTGCAAGAAAATAACACCAACAGTTATTCTTGCAAAGTCTCCAATTCTGCTTCTTCCATCAACTTTACTCCCTTTTTCCACCAGCTTTCAGCTTCCTTTCCTGCCCAGCCACTCCCTGCAGACTCTCTGAATTCCTTCTCCTGAGATCATTGCTCCTGTACCTTCCCCTACTGTACCTCACCACAAGGAACTAAGAACGGTCAAGCTGCAAAAAAGGTAAGGTGACCCTGAAGTCTGTATCTCTAGCAGACCTCAAAGGTCAAATACCTACTTAAGATGAAGTGTTAGCAAGCCTAGCACCAGAAAAGATAGAAAGCAACACTGTCTGCCCAAAACCTACCACTACTTGCACTGTACATAGTCTTAAAAGTAACCAAGAATGCTAGTATGAGTCATCACCTACAGCAGAGGCTTTAAGAAAAAACAAAACAAAACAAAACAATCCCATGAGTAGAGAAATGGAAGTTCAATATGGACTTCAGGAGCTTTAAAGGATCAGGCTTGTGGGTAACTTGAAGGCACTGCAAAGTACCTTCACCGCTGGGTGTGTTCAGAGATTTTTCTTCTTGATAACTAGAGGTTTTCAAACCCAGAAACTTGATGCTATTGTCAATAATACAACCTCACTTCTTCCTGAAGTGTTCCAGGAAAGAGTTAGTATTCCACTAATATACAATCCATTGGAGATTTATAGTGTTCGAGCAACAAATTACATCCTCTTTAAAAGAAAACAC
>NW_009967400.1:0-1245 GCF_000747805.2 Chaetura pelagica | reverse complement strand
AAAAAAAACAGAACACCATTTGGAAAGAACAGACAAGGTAAGAAAGGGAGTAGAAAGGCTCCTTGTTAAATCATCTTTCTCCAGATTATCCATTAAATACTCTGATTAATAGTAACTAGTAAAAGCATTTTTATCTTCAATCTAAAGCTTTCTTGCAATAATAGCTGATCTCACCTAGCACATCCAAGAGGACAAAACAGTGTTAACTTATCAAGCTCTACTAGTAACAGATATTACCATCACTACTACTGCAAGACGCCACACAACTACTAGTACCTTTTCTTTCACAAAGTTGAATCTCAGGAGATATGTATTCAGATACTGAAAGCACTTCACTTAGTTTTTATGTCCATCAGAGCCTTTGAAAGGATTCAGGCCTCCTGCTAGTGCTCTCTCCTCAGCAGTTCTAAAAACTAGGTTCAGCTAGGTTCTGCTTTGTGTGAAAGGATTTTTTAAGACAGTGGAGGCCCAGCAACCGATGATCTTATTTCACATATCTTAATCATTAATACTAACTGAAGCTACAACAACACCTTAAGAAATTTACAACACAGAGACACACTTTCACTCATTGCTAGATTTGCTATGGAAACGAAAGCCAAAACACAGAAGCCAGAACATTTCTGTCAAAGCAGGCAAAAAGGAAAAGTGGTCCTTTTTTTATATATAAACATAATGGCTTTACAGGTCTGAATCTGTTGCTTGTTTTGTGTCCATAGCTCAGATCTTTCCAGCGTGGCAGTTTTTCTTGTAGCAAAATAGCTGCTAAACTAAGACACAAGTACTGGCTTTGTCAGTTCAACATAATAAAAGCTACACACTGCATTTGTTACCCTCTTACCAAGAAAAGAAGAAAACGCCTATTCTGAAGTAGTGCACACAACCTGAATGAAAATGTAATGAAGTACTGTGTTGGTTCTAGCTGGAACAGCACTAACATTTTGGATTTGTTACTGAAAATATTGTTGATAGTACAGCTATATTTGGGTTATTGCCAAGTAGTGCTTACACAAAGTCAAGGCCTCTTCTGCTGCTTACACCACCCACCAGCAAGTAGGCTGGTTGTGAAGGGACAAAGCAGGACAGTTGACCCCAATTGACCAAACAGATATTCCATACCATGACATCTTTCTCAGCATATAGAGCTGGGGGACATTTGGATTGATGGAGTTTGTGTGCAATAAGAGCCCTGCTTTCCTGGGACTGGCTGAACACCTGCCTGCCAATGGGAAACAGTGAAATTAA
>NW_009967399.1:0-1245 GCF_000747805.2 Chaetura pelagica | reverse complement strand
TGACACCTGCCCTTTAGATATTTATAAGCATACATTGGATCCCCTTCCATGCTCCTCGTCTCCAGGCTGAAGAGACTCAGCTCTCTAAGCCTTTCCTAAGAAAAAAAGTCTTCTCAGAAAAATTTTGATGTTGAAGCTTCTAACAGTGCAGACCCTGCTTTTCCACTCTTCCCTGTGCTGAATGCTAGAAAGGAAGAAGTGGCTTTGAAGACTTTCTTTTTGAACTTCCCCATTACTTTGGGTTCCAAAGTATTTAAGTAGCTGTATAATTGTTCTAAGTGTTGTCAGCCCTATGAGAACATAGGTGCATTAGGAAAAGGATCAAGCGGAAACCAAGAAGTCCCTGCTCTGGCTCTGTGCAGCTTTATTACAGTCTGTAGGAAGCCTGTACATTAACTCATGTTGATGTATAGGCTGCCTGTAAATTCCCTGTTCCCCTGCAAAGAAGCTTTTTCTCCATAGGGAAGTTACCTGGGACTGCTGAGAAGGGCATCACATAGCCAGTCCCTTCAAACTGTGGGAGGTTTGCCAGCTTTGACTGATAAGGGATTGATTTACTTTTGTCTCTGACACTGCATGATGGCCTGCTCAAGCCAACAGCTGGCTAACTTTATGCACTGGGAGGGAGTTTCAATGCACATGTGAGGTCTAGCCCCTGTCATTATACAAAGGTCATTCTTCTGTAAGCTCCAGGAAAGACTTTCCCTTTAAAAACTCACACTTCCTTGCTAACCCTGAGCCAACTGCCCAAGCCAGAAGCTTGTGAAGCACCAGTCCTCTTGACAAGATGGTGTGAGAAGGTAACATTAACATGGAAGGCTGGTTCCTATCTTTTGTAAAACCTATCAAAACTTTCCCTGCATTTGGATGTGAGGAAAAAAAAAGCAGGGGTGGGTGCAAGGAGACCAGTTTAAGTGCTACAAAAAACCAAAACCAACTCAGTCATTCCGAGTTAGTGAAGAAGCCTTTATTCTAGCATAATAGCAATGTTGTATTCCACCTGACAGCACAGTACAAGCAACGTGACATATAGTCAGCGGCTATAGTGCACTGAAAGTAACTACACTTCACCCACAATGCTTTTCCCCTGGGTAAAAATAAGCTGTATGCAGATGTACTGTGGAAGTGCTTCTGCATCCTTTAGTACACTGGTGGAATGTTTAAAACTAAGCATTCATCTAGTGTGGACATGCACTTTAAATGCTTTTACAATATTGAAGTGAAAAGAGGGAAAGTTCCTTTTTT
>NW_009967398.1:0-1245 GCF_000747805.2 Chaetura pelagica | reverse complement strand
ACTGAAAGAATCTTCCCTCATTGTCTCATTTGAAACTTGCAGGGCAAGAAAGTATTTGAAAGAATGAACAGTCTGACATTCAAGAAGTCCAAAGACATGAGAGCCAAGCTTGAAGAAGCTATTTTGGGAAGCATAGGGGCAAGGCAGGAAATGGTCCGAAGAAGCAGAGGACAGCTAGGTAAGTAAGGAAGTCTTCTGTGCTGTCCCCTTTTTCCATCCCCAGCAATTACTTGCAGCCATCTGTGGTGGGGGATACTTCCCACTGAGACCTTTTGACAAAGAGGCCCTTAGAAAAAGCTGTTTGCAGTGTGCTTTGCTGAGTCTGCAAAATCTCCACACTTTTCCCAAGTTCCACCTACAGGCAGTTTGTCACTTGATTGCTCTTGCCTACACTTGATCACCTCTCATTTATGGGATGTTCTTGCCTGAACTTCTTCCAGCGTAGCCTCTTTCAGAGCCACCTTCTAGTATGTCCTGTGCCAGGGTCAGAGTGGAAAACAAACTGCCTGATCTTGCTTTGATAGCTCTGAAAATGCCTGGATATTTCTGCTAATTTAATGAGGCTTGAAGTAGTGAGTAGTTGGGGTAACAAGCACCTTCTGATGTTTTTTGCTGCTTGCGATGTTTGGGAGAAAGGATGGCCAAGGGGATAGAAGAATCAGAACTGTCCTACTCTGCCACAGGTGTCCTGGTATGTGTGAGACAGTCATGGTTGGCCAAGCTGAATAAATATTTTAGAGCCATAATTAACATATCACATCAGAGGGATGGGGATCTTAGTATTTTTTTTCTTAATCTGGCCTGATTACCTTTATTACTTGAAATACCCCTGCCCTCCCAGCAGCAACAATAAAAGAAAGTGAGGTGAGAAAGGGGGTCTTGGCACCATCCTGAGA
This sequence comes from Chaetura pelagica, assembly GCF_000747805.2. Lineage (NCBI taxonomy): Eukaryota > Metazoa > Chordata > Aves > Apodiformes > Apodidae > Chaetura > Chaetura pelagica. The sequence goes on along the minus strand of NW_009967398.1, from coordinate 349 downwards.
AGATTTCTGTGTGCCAGCTGAGGACTGCACAATCAGACAGCTGAGAATTGCCACACAGAGCCCAAGGAAGCTGATTCTCTTAGCAGCCCTGGGAGCCCCCTCACCTGAGGATCTTGGCTGCCTCTCTGCATGAGCTCTGCAGCGAGCGGGCATGTGGCAGTGCACAGGGGGCTGTGTCCCTCTTTGCTCTGTTACATACAAAACCCCTGCGAGTGAAGGTGCCTCTCCTGCCACTCAGCAGTGACAGAACGAGGGGCCACGTAGACATCTTGGCCTCTAAGTCATAGCTTGCTGTCACCTGTCACTTGTGAACAAATCCTGAGTTGCTACCAGTTAAAAAAAAAAAAAA
>NW_009967397.1:0-1244 GCF_000747805.2 Chaetura pelagica | reverse complement strand
CTTGGTTTCCCTGGCTTAGGGTCAAGGAGCTCTTCAAAAGACCACAAAAGCATAGTGCTTGATGGACAAGGCCATACATGCCTAAAGCCTGAATTGTTACGACGCAGTTAACACTGTCCCTCAGCTTGATGTGACTCAATTCCTACAGGCCCAGTGAAGTGATGGAGCAGTCAGCCCACAGACATTGTGCACGTTCTGCTTCCCTCTGCCAGTCCGGAGTTCATCAACTCAAGTAATCACAGCTCTACCTAACTGCCAAATGCTGATCTGCACAGGACTGTGAGCAACCTGGATAATGGTATCAATATTTTATGGGCTGCTAACAAGTTACTGAGTTCAGTGGGAAACTGGTGTTTAATTAATGTATTTTAGTGTTTGACTTGACAGACTGATTACAAAAAGCAAAGCATGAAATGTGCAATTACATTTATCTGTAATAAATTCCCATTCTTCTTCTTCGTGTGCTACTGGCTTACATTATTTGCTCTCTTTGCATTATTACCTACAGCAAAGCAGACAGAATATTAAACCAGTCTACAGTCAATATCATGTACCCTCTTCCCTTGCTGTATTCAGCAGGGGCCATACTGACTCCACAGAAACTATTTAGTGGCATGGATTATTCCAGTTAGCACTGGCATTATTCAATGAACATGAGCCCCTGCTTGCAGTTTGCAGGTTACAGCTTGCTGGCAATGAGATATGTGTGTGCACGAAAAGAAAGCAAGGATTTCATATTTATTAAGAAGTCACATCCAACCCAATTAAAGGTATCTTTCACAGCAACAAAAAGAAAAAATATTTTTAAAATTACATGCCATCAAATTTCATCATTTGCCAGCTTCTGTGCTAAGATCACAGTAAAGGGATCAGTCAGCATGCACCTTGGTCCATTTGGCCTGCCTGTAAGACACAGCTTTATTGAGTGGTCACTTTTTTCCTCGCTGGGGCATGACCAACTGCAGTCACTGATGTTATTTCTACAGACAACTTCAAGGGTTTGTTCCAGACCAGCTGAAGTCTTACTTGTGGTCATGAATCAGAGGTACCTCAGCTAATAACATATTGCAGCCTACTGTTCTGTCATTTTTGGATTAAATATAAAACATAAGTGATTCATACTTATGCAAGTCTTCAAACAACTGTAGCTCACCCAAACTGAAACTAGCTTTCACATCTCCCAGCAGATGATAGAGAAGGCTGTGGGGAGACCCCATAATGGCCTCCCCAGTACCTGAAGGGGC
>NW_009967396.1:0-1244 GCF_000747805.2 Chaetura pelagica | reverse complement strand
TTCCCTTCTCCAGGCTGAACAGTCCCAACTCCGTCAGCCTGTCTTCGTATAAAAACTTATATTTAATAAGGATAATTATTTAGTATCCATGTATGACAAATTACACTTCTTGCACTTAGACAAACCAAACACAACAGAAAAACAGTTTTTAAAATTCATCCTTTTGCTCAAATTTGAGAGACACCACTCTGATAAGAATAACTTTGATTAACTTTTAAAACATGCCTGTTCTTGAAAGGTGCTGTGGGTTTTCTGCACCAGTGTGAAATTATCTGAAAGTAGTACTGCATGACTTGTACAGGGTATGGTTCAGTGATCATATCTCTGCCAAAAATATTCTTCAGGCTCTCAGACTAGCTAAGGTTATATCTGTTCTTAACTTTGTCTTTCCTAGCATTGACGTAACTCAGCTCAACCTCTGTTCTTTGCTGTGGTACTAGATCAGAGCTAAGTGTCCCCTTCTCCTTACTTTGTGCATTAGAGTGCTCTCCAGATGATGCTGGACTCTCTTTAGGGTCTGTGATTCACGAAAATCTGAGACTTCAGCATGAGGCCCACAGAACATGAGTCACATCTGCTGAATAATCACATTTTGAGCTCAACTATTTGAACTTGCCTTGGGCAATTACAAAGCATGACACTTGATTATGATAAACGGGAATACAACAAGTTGTCAAGATGATACCACTGCAGTTTAGGTACACAAGTACACTCAGAGATTTACTAGTGTAGACAGTCAATGGGACAGCAGAGACAAGACTGCCAGATATAAAAACGCTATTTCAGCACAGTAATTCAGGCCACATCATTTTGCTTTAAGGAATCTCATTCCCGCAGTCCAGCAAACCTGCTACCAAATTGCACTTATTAACACAGGTCAAAATGTCAGACGGCATGAAACAAAACACTGTGTATTTGCAAGGCAGTTTAGCATAAAATAAGCCAAATTAGCCAGCAACAGCTCCTATCAACCCTATCGGCTGCTTATACTCTGGTGGTTGATTCAATTCCCGCTTGACTGTTTTAAGTTTTCCTCCAAAATAACACTGCTAAATTGCATAAGCCATTAATTCAGGGCAGTCTGGAAGCTGGCTGTACGGCTTTACAACAAGTTATCACACAGATGTTGAAATGACAGGATGAGCATTTGAAAAGAAACAGTGCAGCTGGAAAATGTTACAAAAGGGAACATTTTATCAAATGTAGATGTCTCCATATATTTAGGACAAAAAAAAAAAAAAAAA
>NW_009967395.1:0-1244 GCF_000747805.2 Chaetura pelagica | reverse complement strand
TGAGACTGGAAAATAAAACCTAATACTGAACGCTTTTATGGTGCTCCTAGATACGTATTATCTGAGGGACTAGAAACTTCCTTGGTAAATACAAATGGGATTTTTTTCCCCTGTGGAGTATAGGTACCTTATAATTAGACTTAAACTTGAATTTAAAGACATGTTGTTTAGCACATCAGATATCCCACTGAACACTCCGTACAAAAAACAGATTTGAATGGAAAGGGAATTTGGGACTGTTGACAGCTTATCTACTGACTTCATACCCAACCTTAGGCAATTCTGCTGAAAGATGAGCTGCGAGTTCCCATTACAACCTTTGCAGTGTCTTGCCCTATTATGATTTTCTTTCAAACAGCTACATGAAAAAGCTTCACATGGCCCACTTATATAACGAACTCTTACATCCAGAGGTGTGCTCTACTGTGAAGATTGGGTCTAAATGTGAGCAGGTTTTGAAAGTATTAGCATTCCTTCCTCCACTCGCTTGTGTGATGACCAATGTCTTGAGAATGCAGTTTGCAGTGTCTAGTTGAGAAAATGCAATTCTCAGTGTAGTGGGACTGTGAATGTGTTGGTAAAACTGAACATCTGTTCAGCAGATTGTGATTCTCCTGTAGTATTTGGAACTCATGACCTGGAAAGCTGTTCTGAGGACTTAAGAAGTTCATATGCTCAGTTAGTACAGTGTCCTTCCATACCTGCATGCTATTAATTAACTTAACTAAAAACCATACTGTACCCACTCAGTGTGTGATGTTCAGATGCTTGTAATTAAAAACAAAACCAACTGACTTCTAAATCTCACCCACTTTGACTGAAGGGCTGTTTAAAGTAAAAGGTCAGGAGAAAAAAAAAATTAATAAAACTTTTTTAGTCTTCTCAATCAAAGTCCTTTCTGCCCTGTTCACTGCCTAATTCATTGAAACAAGGTGGCTTCCTCTCTCCCACACAGGGAGAAGGGTGGTGGAAGCACTTCTGTCATGAAAGGGAAACTTGAGCCTAGGCTGAGCTGTCCTGAAAAGAGCTAGCAATAGGTGGAATATGAATATTCATTCACTACTTTATCATTGGTATACCTAAACACCAGGAGGAGGTTGGGTTTGATGGCACTATGGTGTGGGGCCTGTTTTTGTTAAAGAACAAAGTTGGAAGAGAGAGCTGCCTTTTTTCTTGCAGTACCTTAGCAAGAGATTGTGGGACACTGCAAGCATTGCATTATCAGAAAGCTAAGAGCACTGTCA
>NW_009967394.1:0-1244 GCF_000747805.2 Chaetura pelagica | reverse complement strand
CAGCCCGAGCTGAGCCCTGGATTTTTGCCAGGAGCACAGAAGGTCTGAGTGCCAAATTGGCTTCTGTGGTTTTTCTAATGTGGTTTGTGGCTTTGCTAATGTGGGCTCCTTTGGGTATATTTTCAGTGTCTCAGGCAAGGAATTAGACCTGCAACTCCTGTGATTGTAAATGGGATGCACACACCTAGTATTTCATGATCTGTGTTGCTCCCACTTTTCTCTCACTTCCAAGCAGTATCTAACATGCAGAGATCTAATCCTAACCTGGACACACAATAATGACACGTAATAATGACCTGGGACATGTTCCTAGACCTATGACCCTTCAGCTGACCTATCCATCCATTTACACCTCTGATGAACTAGGCAATTAAAGGAAGAAATGTGCATATTAAAGGCACAGGCTGTAGCCAAGGCACTTTGACAGAACTGTGCCACACAGTCCTGGTCTTAAGTTAGAGTCTATGTTGGTTTTCCAACCTAGATTATCACAAAACTACCTATAAAAACTTCATAGCAAAGAAACATCAAGTCAGTCCACAAAGAACTAATGGTATGTAGGTGTGAAGGCCCTGAGTGCATTAATGAACCTTCATGGCCCTGACAAGCCTCACCTGGGGTCTCCATCCACAGGCCAGGAGCTCTATTTAAGCTCAGCCCTGGAGACTTCAGTGCATATCTGAGCTGTGTGAGTGTTAGTTTTGAGCTCAGCCATAGCCATGCCTATCTGCAGATCTTCTGGATACTCTGGCATGTGGTGTGACTTCCCACCCTCACCTTGAGCCTGTCTCATTACTAGTGCTGTGCCCTGCAATTGCTGGACTGTGGCTGTCTCTAGCTGTCTCCTGACCTGTGGATTGATGTTCTGGCTTTACCTTGGACCTGCCTCAAAACCTGAAGATCTTGACTTTTTGAACCTGGCCATCATCTCTAGGCATGCTCTACTTGCCCTGTTTTGGAACTGTGGGGCTGGGTCCTGGCTGGTGAGGCCCTTGCCCTGCCAGCTGTGTTTTTGTGTTTGCCCCCATGTCCTCCTCCTTGATAGAGCAGAAGGGCTCCCCTGCTTCTCCAGATGTAAGAAACAGCACGTGGAACTGCAGGTAAGAATCTCTTCTCTGGGTGCTGAGTAACTTTTGCAAGAGGGGGCACCAGAAAGATCACTTGAAATCTGTCCCTGTCATTTGCATGCCTGACCTCACAAGCCAGAAGGGCATGGGAGGGTTGGAAGCTGCTGTCTAGGAGGG
>NW_009967393.1:0-1244 GCF_000747805.2 Chaetura pelagica | reverse complement strand
GACACCCTGGTTTTGTTGAATGTTTTTTAAGTCTCTTGTCGCTGTTCTAAATTACTTGGATGTACTTGGAAACAGAAACCTATGAAATAAACACTAAATGCACTTTGGAAAATGATGCTGCTTGAAATAAAGTTATTTAGTTATTTTAAATTGGATCCTGTAATCATTAACCTCTTTATGGCTGGGAAAGAAAGCTAGAGCACTCAGCTAATACAAGTTGACATATTTTCATTTTGTGTTTCATGGATTGCAGCAGAAAAACTCAGATGCACACTTTGGGTCTGTACAACAGATCATTCAGCCTACAATGATGAGCTGCTGGTTGCTGCTGGTTAAGTGGCCCCTACAAATGCTGCCAAGCGTCATCCTTCAAACCCAACATGCTAAAGAATTAAAGCCTTGTAGTAGTGTCATAACTCATTATTTCCCAATAATGACAAGTAAGAGAGACAAGTCTGTTCCTTCCCAAATCGAAATCCTGCCTGTCTCTTGATTGTTGTACCAACTCCTAGAGCACTGTTGAGAATTTCCTCCCATTTTTCTTACACACCACTCACTTCCCCTCTTTACTACAGGTAGAAGATGCTGCACAAGAGGACATGATGCTCTTTGCCAGTGATAACATGGTAAGTGGTTACCTCAGGAGTGATATAGAAGAGTTATAGTAATGTCCCCCTACTTTGCTGGGAGTTCAGACTGTGCAATTCAGAATATTCACTTTCTTCTGGGAGTGCAAGATGGAAGAGATGGAAGCTGTACTCCTCTAAGTTATCAGCCACAGCAAAGTACTGGAAAAAAGCAGGTTACACTGCCTACGAGTGTAAATTAAAAAGAAATTTCCAATTATTTGTCTTATTGACAGTAGTAAGGAATGTTTGGTTACCACAGGTGACCTTTGTCTGCCACTTTTTGCTAGATGTTTTATTTTGGTGACTTGATTCCTATGAGATTCCACTGTTTTCTGGGGGGTTGCTTGAATCATGAATATAGGCTATTCCTATTCCTCTGTCTAGCTGGTGAAGGCTCCTTCTGGTGAAGTATAGCAGAGCAATTCCCCTACAGAAAGATCAGGACTGGACAAGTGAAGGTGTGATAGCAGGCATCAGCTTCCTGGGACAGAGTTCTGGGGAAAAGAAGGTTAGTAAAAAAGTAAAGTAAAATAAGGCCAGTAAAGGAGCTCTGAGCTTCAGATGTTCTTTGATGAGGATGTCTGCAGGGTAGGGTTGGCACAACACACTGCACTC
>NW_009967392.1:0-1244 GCF_000747805.2 Chaetura pelagica | reverse complement strand
TTTTTTTTTATTGCACAAAGAGCTTTATTTGGCTATTGGATTTTATACCATTCTCTGTGAGGAAGTAAACAGAGAATAATGTCCAAGTAAAAAAACACAAGGTCAACAAAGTCAGCATGACATTTCAAAACACTACATGAATAGAAATGGGCCTCAAGCACAAGCACACTTCTGCTAATACCACTGGCTTTTCTGAAGACCTGCCCTTTTCTGCTCACTGTTCCACCAAGCTGAGATGTACACACAGGGCTGCAGGCTCGGCAGACAGCGCCACAGCCAGGTTGTGTTGTGGTTATTCAGCAGACATTCCAGGGTGAGTGATGGGACAAACTCCATCCACTGAAAATACCCATTGACAAAAGCTAGGAAATCACAGCTCTCCATAGAGATCTCGATGGCTTGCACACACTCTGGATTCAGATTTAGTCATCAGGCTCCTAACAGGCTACACAACCTTCTGTGCAGATTATTCTTCTATATAGTAGAACTTTATTTGTAATACAAGGCAGGAAGACACAGAGTCAATCTCTCAAGGATCGTGGCCTGCATAGAACTTGGACAGAAAGTCTTTAGGCCGTGGGGTTTCCGTCTCATGGAAATACCTCATGACATGTGTCCTCTGCTTCCATACATTAATGGTTTCTTGAAGCTCCATTTTCCCCTGGGCACAGACAGAAAAATTTCAGTTTATTTCTCAGAGCCCAACTCGAACCATACAGAACTATGCAAGTTACTTGAATGCACTCAGAAAGAACCTTAAGATAGCTGTGTTGTGTCTCAACAATTCTGTACTCCTAAAGTCTGTCTGTATCACCTAAACATATATATTGCTCCTGCCTTGTCGCTTCAGTGCTTCATTCCCTGTATGAACAAGTCACTTGTCCCTACAGCACAGCTTCCCAGCCCTGTGGAACAGGTGAGGGATGATGCCCCTGTCTTAGAACCTGGTTTGTTTTGATCATGACCAGCACTGCATAAAAGTCTACATAACGTTTGTAACTTTTGTGCACCTCTATTTTGTTTTTTGTTACTAAAGCAGGTTAGCTGGAAAACTAAGTAAAAATGCTCCTAAATGCTTTGCATCAGTATCCCTACCACACAGGTACTAAACACAACCTCTTCATTAGTCTAGTCTTGAACTACTGTACTGGGTTTGGAGAATGGCAGCATGGGGCAGGACGAGACTGCCTGGAACTGTCACCTCCTGTATTATCTAGGAATTCTGTTTCCACTTGTTTTTTTTT
>NW_009967391.1:0-1243 GCF_000747805.2 Chaetura pelagica | reverse complement strand
AAAAGACCTTTAAGATCATCAAGTCCAACACTGAAAATGTATCACTAAACCTTATCTCTAAGCTCCACATTTGCACATCTTTCAAAGCCTTCCAGGGACGGTGGTTCCACCACTGGCTGTTCCAGGCAGCCTATTTCAGTGCTTGAGTACTCATATAGAGTTCTTCTCCATATGCATATAGAGTTGCAGGAGGTGATGGAATGTGACTCAGGAAAGGAATCAGGAATTCCTAAGTGTAAGTGCTCTGTTATCTTCACCAGCACCAAATTAATTCATCAATGCCAAAACAGCTGAAACAGGCTGATAGCTGCAGAAGGGCACATTAACATCAATATGCTGGCTTTAGCTGCTATTATTTTGTTGTTGTTGTTGTTTTGCACCAAAATAACTTGCCTACATATGGAAGAGATCACCCTAATGATTTATCTCTCTCATTGATTTTCTAGTTCCACAGCTGATGAAGATGTGGCGAGGAGGTTCATGGAAGCAGCAGAAAGAGGCAAATTGGGTTTCCATGGTCCCATGCTATTTTATCCAATTATGCTTTCCCATGTGAGGGCATCCCACTGGGGTCCCACCCTTGCATTCACTCTTCTTAATGACATTCCATCATTTTGTGCTGAAGACAGTCATTTTCATAGCTGCCTGCATAATAAATTCAAAGTTACATGCTCACTGGTTCTCTAATTATCCCCCATTCCTGCAACACAAAATTAGAGTTTCTACGAGAAGAAAAAAGAATAAAAATTAATAATGAGTCAGCAGTTTTCTTCTACTGACAAAGTTTTAACAGATTTGGTTATGTTCAATATTTTCTTATGCAAATTGGAACATTTCTGTATTTCAAGGTTAAAATATAGAAAACTCTTGGCCAGTGGATAATTGTCCACTGAGTTTGTAGGATGTTCTGTATTTCACTCCTCACCTAAAACAATCCAAGTTACCTTGGGAAAATTGACCTGCACTGAATTTGAAGTTTGTGATACTTTGCTATGTAGAGGTAGCAGGACCCATTTAGACTAGGATTTCAGATCTGGACACAGCTGATCTTACACAGCTGAAAAAAAATAATCACTCAGGAGACCTCTGGTACATAATAGAACATGAACTATGCATCTATATGTAGGTTAGTCCCTCAACAAAATCTAAACCTGATAAACTTCCCTGTGAAATTATTAGAGAAACAAACCTGGGAGGTTCCAGAGGAGGTCATAGAATCATAGAGTTCTAGGGGTTGGAAAGG
>NW_009967390.1:0-1244 GCF_000747805.2 Chaetura pelagica | reverse complement strand
TTTATCCACCACCTTCAAGATCTTATAAACCTCAGTCAGAACTTCCCTCAGACTTCCTGTCTCTAAACTGAAGAGCTGCAGCCTTTTCCACAGTTCCTCATAAAGCAATTGTTTGATCGCCTTGATTGCTGTAGTTGCCCTTCCCTGTTCCTTCCCAATCTCCATTATCTCTTTCTTTCTTGAGACCAGAACAGCCCACATTGCTCAAGGTGAGGATACATGGAGGTTTTGCTGCTGCATAAAACCATTGTATAGGGTACAAATGACAACTCCAGGACCTCCTTCCTGATCTGCAACTGCAGATCTGAGCTCTGAGTTCAGTGTCATGTAGGAATGTGGTAGTTTATTTTCCCGAAATGTATTACCTGACATATATCTATGCTGAAGCTCATCTAACAATTTTCTGCCCAATCACTTAGTTTTGGGGCATCCTTCTATAGTTCCTTGCCACCAGAACAGTGTTTGACCACCTAAGGAAAGTGAGTGTCACCCTCAGTCTTGGAGATTTCACAGTTTAGACACTTCTTCAGGTCACTCATGAACTTGCTGAAAAAAAACTATTCCCAGGAGCAATCCCTGGGCTATCCTCACTGCTTAGTCTTCTCCATCCTGAGAAGTGTCCCGTGTACTCTACCTGTTGCCTCTTGTCTTTTACTCAGCTTTAATTCCATGGAAGGACCTTTCATATCACCCAGTAGCAACTGAGTTCCTGCAGTAACTTCTGGTGAAGAACCTGTCAATGGCTTTTTGGAAGTCCATTACGTCTCCAGGATCCCCTCCTTTCCTGAGTTTATTGAGACCCTCACAGAACCCAGTGCAGAAATGATGCGGGATTTCCCTTTACAGAAGCCACACTGACTCTTTATCAACAGACCGTTGTTCACATACTCATCAGTCTTACTCTTTGTAATAGACACCACTCTTTTACCACAGGTGGAAGTCAGACTGGCCAGCCATTTTTTGTCATGGGAGAGATGGTTACTCTGGCAATCCACCTCTGCCCTGGCACAGAGACATTAGATACACAGCCTGGCCAGAAGATCACAGTTCCACATTAGAATTCCTTCAGGACTTTCAGGCAAATGTCACACAGTCCTAGTGACTTATTAACATTTAAAGTATCTGTCTGGTCTTACTCCAAAGTAAGCTGTGTTGTCTGACCAATCCAGTGCAAATACAGCATAAGGAATGGAAATCTCCCCACTGAACAAGGCACTCCTCTGCTGGAAGGCAGAAGAAGCACC
>NW_009967389.1:0-1243 GCF_000747805.2 Chaetura pelagica | reverse complement strand
AAGCCATTACACCTTGTGCTATCACTACATGTCCTTAAATGTTAGAAATAAGTTATAAAATTACTGTGGTAAAAGCCTGGGCAAATCTTCTGCTGATTTTGTATCATGCTCCAGTAATCACCACTGAAAGACAACTGTGGATGAAATAAATCCTGGTGTAAAACACCTGGCAAAATGACACTCAAACTGGAAATTCCTTCCTCTTTATTATATCTTTATGGTCATCTAGTGATTTCAGCATACTGAAATAAAAGTATTTTTGATACTTCTGAAGAGCATCCATAGTAGTTTCTTGTTGAACCTCAGAAATTTGGGTCAGTAGCACCAACAGTATCTTGCCTCTTTGCATTTCTGCATCTGAATCAAAGTATGACCCTTGTGTTGAGCACAGCCTTCTCAGAAAGTCATTCTTCATATCCTGGCACATGAGGACAGTGTGCAAGGCCCAAATGTGTAAGAATGAGGTAAAAATAAATAAATAGATAAAAAGTGCTCTTAGCAGAGAAGCAAGAAGAAAGTGACCATTTCTTTAAACACGTCTACAGCACTTAACTGATCCTGGGCCTGGCAGTAAGGATGACACCAAAACAACAGCACCTAGCACCAGGGAACTCTTCCTGAGAGAGCTACTGGTGATTATAGTAGTTCAGGATCTCACAATCCTTACATCATTGAGTTTAACATTTATGGCAACTGGCACGAAGAAGACCCCATCTCTGACTGGCAGAGTCTGAAACTTTAAACATGACCCAAGCTTCATCCTTCCAGAATGACAGCAACTCCCCAGCAGCTACAGAGCTGAGGATTCAGTTGCACACCTGGATGCCACTGAAAAACAGCAAAGATAGAAGTTCAGAGGGGCTTACCAGGTGGCTCAGCTGCCTCCCCACATGCTCTGCATCTCCAGGCAGCTTGCTTCACCAGCTTGCAAGCACCACATGTCCTTGAAATGACAATCCAGCTCCAAGGGAAGAATCAGATGGGCGAGTTGGAAGGTAGAAATGTCCCAACAAGCTTCATATCCTGCCAGTGCTCCACCAAAAACCAACACATTTCCACAGTAAACCTAACTCCTATCCAATAATGTGTTTTCCAATGGAAAAATGCTGCACAGCCAAACTTGTGAGCAGATCTTAGGAAGAGTAAATTCTGACATTGATAACATTAATCTGAGTTCTTTGAAAGTGTGACTTCCATAGGGAACAGCTAATTGTTCACTGTTTGGAAAAAAAGAATAATAATT
>NW_009967388.1:0-1243 GCF_000747805.2 Chaetura pelagica | reverse complement strand
TTTTTAGAGCTGACATAAAGAGGGCAGCTAATAGGTTTTTTACAAAGAAATCCCTTTACCTTCATGCAAAGTCTTGGGTGAGTGTCCACACGAGAATATTTAACCTGTTTGAAAAAACAGCACTCAGTATTAGCTAGTTTCATTAACTAGTTTCACAAAGTTAATTCCCCAAAATTTTCATGGTTTGATTACTAAGAAAGGACCTGGTTTGTTTACTTTATAAACATCCCATTTAAAAAAATCACATAAAACAAGAATAATGGAAACAACTGCTACTTTGGATTACCAAATAATTTGCCATTTTTCTGTAATATGTAGCATTTTTTTATAGTCTGTCTCACCCATTAGAGCTAAATTAATTGGTTCTGTGGTGGCTCATGTGCAAAATTCTAATTACACATTCATCTTGTTTCAGTCCATTATTTACCATTCAACAACAACTCTGCAGAACATTTAAACATACACCCAAAAGTGTTGTTCCATCTTCAGTTAAGAAATTTTTCTATTTTCCATATCCCTATCCCAGAAAAGATTTAAACATAAACTGAATTTTAGACATCCACTTAAGTGACCTACAAAATGTTGCTGACTTGATTAACAATTGTTTACCCTCCAAGGGCTTCACCATAAAAAGCCTTGTCTCATGTAAACAATTACTACCCATGTAGGTGTTCTTACTTAAATAAACACCATTTTCCCAAGTGACTGAGCACAATGGAACCTACAGACAACATGTGGCATCATCACCACAGTGACCCATCTTTCCTGTAGCTTTTTTGAGAACATAATGGATATCCTCAGGTGTGTCTACAATAGGATAACAGAAGATAGCTCTGTAGTCCTCTCAGATACAGAGATAGCATTATCATCAACAGAGAAATCCTCATCCTAATTAGAGACAAGAGTTGTGGTAGGTTTGGGGTCTAAGCTGGCATGTGTGTGTGGTACAAGAGTATGTAGCACTGTCTGGATTTACTGGGGGTGCTGCTACTATGTGAGGAACCTCCGCAGTTGTTTCCAGCACACTATAGACATGTTCTTTAGACAAGATAAGACAAGAGATTGACCAAATTCAGCATAAGACTTTTTAGAATTAAATAGGAAAAAAAGAGAAGATTCATGGTGTACAGATTCATCATCTGTAATAGATTAACCTTGGCTTGTGTTCTGGATAATAAACACAACCATTACGAGTCAAACCTCATTTTAGGCTTTCTTTGTTTTTCTTTTTCTTTTTTTTTTT
>NW_009967387.1:0-1243 GCF_000747805.2 Chaetura pelagica | reverse complement strand
TTGATGCCCAGCCCTCATATATTTATACACACTAATTAGATCCCCTCTGAGTCTCATATTTGTTACACCAGTCCACAGACTTGAAAATGTTTATTTTGCCACATCCTCATTGATTATTTCGATACATAATAGTTATACAGATTTTATTACAGATTCTTAAGTCCCAGAAGCAACTTTTGTGAGTGACACTGTATGTAGTTTGCCAAAGAGTAAAGCTGGGGAACAACCAGGACATAATCAGTTTAAGAAAGCAAAGCACCAGTGCAACAGGAAACATCTCCCACCATAGCAACATGGTCCATGAGTTCTGGTCTTCAGAGCTTATTTTGTAACTATTACCAGGAATAATGTTCACAACCACGAGTGGGGGCCCAAGAAGCTTTAATTGTGCTCCCTAAATCTTAGGGAGTGAGTAAGCTTCCCCTGAGGAGATGTACAGGTTCTGGAGCAGTCAACTGCTCACTGCTATTAGTAACAATTTTACACACCTCACTCGTAGAAAATTTTCACCTAAACAATACTATTCCCACAAAACACTGTATGCATGAGAGATTTATTTAGTGCTTCCTCCACCAGTAACACTCAAACATTAGAAGCAAGCCCAGAAACAGGCCATTTTCAGATAACAAACCCTCCCACCGAGGAGTCAGAAGCCTGAAAGACCACATGGGTCTTATCACTTCATGCCAACTCCTGTTAGGTCCTTAATGAACATTAATGTGAAAGCCTCAAAGCACTTGCTCAGGAAAAAAAATGGTTATTAAGCCAAGGTGTTGTTTCTATTGCTAATTAAGCTCAGCCTTTAGCAGCCGTGGATACAACTTCAGCAGTAGGCAGAGCTAGGATTGTCTTCACTTCTGTCTCATCATGTTTGTATCGATTTATTCACCTTTGCACATTCTGTCCCACGTATTGCTGTGTTGCACTAGTTGTCTGATTGGCCTCATTAGTGTATGAGAAAATGAGCACAGCTCTAAAATACCATCTTATTTTAGCCCAAAGTCAACTGCTGCAACTTCCCACTTGGAAATTTGTGTATCTTACCAAATAACTGTCCTGTGAGTTGTCCTTTTTGTTCAGAGAGCCATGAGCTTGAGCTGCCATGGGAGAGGGAAGTGAAGCTTCAAATGGGAATACTACAGCTAGAAATTCAGTAGGGAGAGTGTCCCAAAAAGGGGAATGAAGCTGGTGGAAGGGTCTAGAGCAAAAGCCTTGCCCAGAGAAGCTGTGGATGCCCCCTCCC
>NW_009967386.1:0-1243 GCF_000747805.2 Chaetura pelagica | reverse complement strand
TTGCTACTTTGTCTTTGCATCTGGTGCTTCCCTGTGCTTTCCAAATCTTCATTTTTTCCCCATTTTGTGCTGCATTATTAGCTTCTGTCCACAGTCTCATTCACTCAGTTCCTGCTTGTTTCCTCGATACATTGCAATATGATTATTTTGGTTTGTCTTTAAGTTTTGCATAATGATATCTCTTATTGCAGTTACGGTTAGTATCTCAGGATACTTCATTCAAGGCTATATTTACCACCAGTGATACAGAAGATAAAGATTTATTTCAGCCATTACTGGTTGGGCAGTACTTTGCTAAGGATTTCACAAGTATATCCCCACATCCGCCCTTCCAACATCTTTTCCTCCTTCTTTACCGTATGCATTTGTTATATTAACTTCTTGCCTTGCTTTTGCAGAAGATAAAGACTGCTGTGATTCACATCCTGGACTGAACTTGGCATACTCTCCAACTTTCCACTTGTCCAAAGCATTTAGTTTTTAGCATGAAAGCTAAAAATATTCTCTGCTCCTGAACCTTCCATCCCTGTTGTTAGTCACAAATTACTGCATCTTTTAAGAACTGTTGCTTGCATAGTCAGCCACTTTTTGCAGTGTAGCAGTAACTCAACTGATTACTTACTCAATGGTGGTTGTTGAAAAAGTACATTTTTATTATGTCCTTTGGAATAGAGAATGCTTCTAGAGTAGTTCTTTTACTCCACTTGGGTCCTCCTTTTTGGATGCTGACCTAACTAGCTGACAATAGGACATGAGACAACCTCTGTTCATAATATGAATAATGCATTGTTACATTTGCTTTCCTTTTCCTTTTATCTAAGCCTATTGTTCTTAATTAGATTTGACATGGTTAACTGAGGAATGTCTATTTGTAGTGAGTATTTCTTTCTCTTTTTGTCTGTGAGTAATAGTACTGTACCTTAAGGAATTTACCTACTTTGGCCATGATGTTCAGGGCAAAAAGACAAAGTAGAGGAAACCAGGACAGCACAGTACTCAGGCTTTTCTTCTTTCTCCATAGACACTTTATTCTCTCCTCAAACACTATAAATAAATCTGTAAGTTAACATGCCTCTTCTCTCCCTGTGTCCCTTTCACTCTTTTTAGCTAATTATTTCTGAAGACTTCCATTCAGTGTCAGCAGGGGTTGCGCTAGATGACAGCTCTCAATTAGGACTCCTGTAGGCACAAGCCAAACCAAAGAGGGAGGAAAAATAGAAGGGAAAAGAAGAAAAAAAAAAAA
>NW_009967385.1:0-1243 GCF_000747805.2 Chaetura pelagica | reverse complement strand
GGAAGAAAAACCTTAATATACCTGCTGAAATGATACTTTCCTGGTAGGGCTTGTTGGCTTGCAGGCAGGACAGCAGCCCTGGCAGGGCAGCCTGATGCCAGAAGCCCCTTCTGGGCACTTGGGTCATTTCCTCAGCACTTCACAGGGCTCTAAATAATGCAAATAAATGGCAAGGCTGGGTTGGACAGTGGAGGGGAAAACCCCAAAGAGGCTGCAACACTTGTTTTCATTTAAAATCTCGGTAACTTAATCTCACTTTAGATCTACCAGGAATACAAATAGTGCAATTAATTGGCAGTAATTTAGAGGCCTTCATTTTAAAAGCCCCAGGACATGGAAGTGAAAATCTCTTCATGCCTGCAGTGGTTCTGCATAGGGGCCTAAGATGCAAAGGAGTGGGGAAGGGATTTTACTTACCTCTCCTGTGTTATTTATGGCTCATCTTCACGCAGTGACAGCACCTTTTTGTATGTTGTATTAAAAATTCCTTCCCAGAGCTGATGGGATTGATTTCTCCTCTTCCCATTAATGCACAAAACAAGAAATTATTGTATTTTTCAGTGCAAAGTGGACCCTGAATCTTATAATTATTTAAGTTGTAGCACAAACACTTGAAGCTCTCAGAACACAGGAGTATGAAGGGGCTCACGTGCCAGGTGACTTTTTCTGCTTGTTCAGTGAATAACTGCAGTTTGTTTTGTTTTCCCCTTAGCTTTGCTCAGTCACTCTTGTCCTTCAGTCTCTATGATTTTCCACATTAGAATTGATGCTTCTCTTGTCCAGATGACAAGTTCCAATGAAGGAAATGCCACACCCTGCAATTCTGGGGATGTGCTGTTTCAGTGGTTTGACAGATGGAAGGAGCAATAGCTCTTGACTCCCCAGAACTTGTTCTCTGGAGGCAGAAGGTGTTTGAGCACCCCTGGATTGCACAAGGTGTGATACACACCAGGAGCTACAGAACAGTATTTCAGTAGCCAGCACTTCAGCAGTAGATGTGGTAACTGGTGTGTTATCAGATCTGTTGAGGTGTGAGTATGGAGGTGAAATACTGAGACATGAAGTGGGTCCCAGGCTCTGTGTGATTTTGGGCATGTCAGTTGTTAGCAGAATGGAGCAATGATGCCCTTTTTGTCCATCTAGCTGGGACAGCCTTGCCTGTTGAGTGCACACAGTGCATGGGGAGGTCCTGGAGTTGTTCCTGCCCTTATGGAGTTGCTCTGGTATAAACTGTGGTAGCTGA
>NW_009967384.1:0-1243 GCF_000747805.2 Chaetura pelagica | reverse complement strand
GTCAACTGCCTGGAGAGCAACCTGGTGAAAGAGGTGCTAAGGTCCTGGTCAAGGAGTTGCATAGGAGACCATCAAGTGGTCCTGTGACAAAGCTGGGCAACTGCAGCCAGGGCTGTGTCATCAAGAGTGCAGCCATCAGGGTGAGATAGGGCACCTTGCCTGTTGCTCTGCAGTGGTAAGAACCCATCTAGTGCTGAGTTTGAGCTCTCTGGGGTCAGACAGGCACTAATGTACCACAGTCCAGAGAAGGCCACCATGATGATCAGGGATGGAGCACAGGACATAAGAAGTGCTGAGGGAGCTGGTTGTGTCCAGCCTGGAGAAGAGGAAAAAAACTTCAACATGGGGGTCATCAAACACTCAACCAGGGCATGAAGAGGCTGTGGGATCTCCATCCTTCAATATACTTCTCTCTCAACTGGACAAGACCCTGCACAGCCTTGCCTAGGTTGGCCTTGGGTCAAGCACAGGGTGGACCTATACACCTCCAGAGCTGCTTCCTACCCAAATTATTTTATATTCCTGTGTATGTGTCTGGATTTTTGTGTGCTTCACAAAATATAATAATAATTGAAAAAAAAGATCATGAAACACTTGCCAAGGAGCTAAGAAACCCAGTTCTGTTTCCAACTCTGACAGCAACTTGCTCTGCAGCCTTTAGTAAGTCAGGTGTCTTGGAAAGAACATGTTTGTAAGCTGAGAGGTCAGAGAGGATCTGTTGGTTTAGAGTGGGAAAAGGGAGTGAATGAAGAAAAGTGGGTTTCAGGAGAGGGGATCCCATGCAAAGGGGTAGCAGAATAATAAGGGTGTTCAGTGCTCCTGGTCACAGTCAGGTCCCAGGCCCACAGCTGAGGCAGCCTGGGCTGTGAGGCATCAGAGACCAACCTCCATGTACAATCTCCTGCTCAAGTACCTGTTAGAATCTCAATATTTTAATGATCCTGCAGGATTTATTTATGACCACATGAAATATTCAAACATGGAAGTGATGTACACAGATCTGCCACACAGATCCTTACCCCTTCCCAGTCAACTCCCAGCACCAACAGCACATACCAGCAGTCTGCTAGTTCTGGATGCAAGAGCACAGTTGAGACTGCATTAGTGATTTGAATATTGCTACTTACAATAGCCCAACTGAGAATAAATGCTACACATATTTTGCTACAATAAACAATCTCTGCCCCAGTGACCTTGGAATCTGACTTGGACTGAGAAAGAATGAAAAAATATTATTATTATT
>NW_009967383.1:0-1242 GCF_000747805.2 Chaetura pelagica | reverse complement strand
AGCTAGATGATCTTTAAAGGTCCCTTCCAACATAAACCATTCTATATGACAATCAAACCAGAGAATATGATATATTTTTAAAAAGCTGCTTTTGAACTTTGACTTTTGTTAAAAATGTGCTCTTCCTATATCTGTTTTCCTTTGAAGTACTGTTAACATATACTACATGGTTTTTAACTACTGTTAAGAGTTCCGCTTTCACACCACAAACTGTTCATAATGACATGACTGCAAAATCGTGTCCAAGCAAAACAATGACAAGTAGAGGAACTCCTCACATTTCCCAAGTCACTCCCACATCCTGCGCCTACCAAGACATCGACTATCAGTCTCCCTTCAGTGACTTATAAACACCAACTGCATAAAGTACTTGGAACATCTGGGACTGGATCGTTAGCTCAATTCCAGATGAACTGATGCAGTGTACAAAAATTTCTGTCAAGCATGAAAATGAAGCCATGAGCAGTACAGATGCATCAGGTTAGCTGATCCTTCTAATCCATACTTCAAGTGAATGCTCCACATCATTTAGTGAGCACTTTATCCCTTACATATCAGGCATTCCATACAGTCCAAATCTGTCCTGACACGAAGGACAGGATTCACTTGCCTAATCACAGTCATCTAAAACCAGTTTAGACAGTCCTGGGTATCCTGTCTGGCTGCCAGCTGACATTCCAAAAGGGCACAGATCTCTTGTGGGTCTCCTGTCATTCTTGTTTGCTTTGTTTCAGTAGTGTGGATACTGCAAAGAACCTTCAGTGGCACCATACACCTACATTTGGGCACCTGAAGTCAGTTAAGAAGCCTTAGATCTACCATAAAGGTGGATCTCCTAGGCATTCTCCCTGTGCCACTGCAGGCAGAGAGATATTGAACAACTGGGACACAAACTCTCATTAAAAACAAAATTTGCTTCCCACAACGACAGAGCACGGCTCTTCAGATGACAACAGACTGTAGTGGCAGAACTAATATGAAGCCACATACTGATGGATTTAACTTTACTTCATGGTATCTCCTCTTTTTGCATTTCTGAAGGAGGCAACTGTACCTATGATTCAGTGTTGGCAAACAGCTCCTATGTTCTGTGCAACATATTCTGGTGTTCATCAGCAAAATCTCAAACTCTTACCAAAAGAGACTCCTTTTTCCACTGTAACCTCATGGTGAGGGGAAGTGGGGAGTAAAAAACACCAATGACAAAAGTAGTTAAGTAATACAACTTGATTGAAAAAAAAA
>NW_009967382.1:0-1242 GCF_000747805.2 Chaetura pelagica | reverse complement strand
GGCATACTGACAGCATTCCCTTCCCTCCTGATTTTGCTACAGAAGACTGTCATTTAGCTGTTATACATGCATCTTTTCAAACCTATGTCATCTCTTGCTTGTGACCAAAACTCATTAGTGCTATGTACAGCCATTATTGTTTTACAGCTACATCACCTGTAAAGGTTGTACATGATAAAGTGGAGATAAAACATATGTAACCAGTGTGCTGCAAAGCAGCAGGAAAGTAAGTGTGAAGCAGCATCATGCTTGAGAGTAGATGAAAGCTCAGAAACCAAGTTAACTTTACGTAATACCAGTTGAATTTATACCGTAGTGTTACCAGATTGTGCTGTTGGTCTGTTGTTTCTGTAATGATATTTGTAATAAGCAGCTTTTCTCAAAAGACTGGTTGTGCAGATGCATTTCTGAGGGTGCTGGGGTATGTTTCAACTGGGCAACTCAAGGTTTCTTCCCAGTTCTTGGGTCCCAGAAGAACCAGGAGCAGACCAAGTGAGGCTGAAAAACTCCACTGCAGAGGGAAACCTGCTGACAGGCGAGGCCTTTGTCCCTTTGCTGACTCTGGGCATGTTTGCACATGGAGAGGAGCAGGGTGCAAAGATCCCTGGCTTCACAGGGGCCAGGTTAGCTGCAGACATACAAGCAGCAGTGCCATGTCAGGGTGGCATCGTGCCCAGGCTAATTAGCGTGGGCTCATAGCTAGTGCAGCTCTGCTCTCAGGGAGCCCTCACAGTGGGCTTGCTCTGCCCCATGCTGTGCTGCCTGTGCAGGTCACTGCTCATACAGAGCTCATCTGTGCTGAGCCCCATACACATGCCTTTTTTTTTCCCCTCAGTAAAGCAATGGTTAATACTATGTATAACTATTTTAACCCTCTGGTCCGTGTTGCTGAAACCTGCACCACAAGCAGGATTTAGGTTTTCCAAGAGCTCCTCAGAGCTCACAGGTGTGACACACCATACAGAGAGCTGTCAGGAGCTCCCCTCCGACACAGCCTTTTTTATATCTGACCTGCTTTTTTCAGATAATGATGTTTTTTGTCTTGGGTTAACAGCGGAGACCCTGCGTAAGGCAGCTTTCTGATAGCCAGGACTGAGCAAGCTGAATTTGTAATAATCCCACCACTTTAATCAAGAGAGGAGACTGTGAGAAGCTTGTAAATTCCTACAGCAAAATTCTCAATTCTCATTCAGAGAGCAGATCTTGCCTCCAATGTGCTTATCTCCCTCCCTCCGTGTGCAA
>NW_009967381.1:0-1242 GCF_000747805.2 Chaetura pelagica | reverse complement strand
TTTTTCTGTTGCAAAGAAGGATAAGGTTTAACCAGGTTATGTGCACAGGAATTTTGGCAGCAGCAAAGAATATCACAAATCCTTACATGTCTGAGATCCCATATGCCCATGTATTCAGACAGACAGCTGGATAATTTTCTTATGTGTGAGAAGATTAGAGCAAAAGAGATGAAATGCTGATTATCAAATGGTTTGAATGTCAGTTTTATGTTCCTCTTGCAGTCTTTTAAAACAATGCTGCAAAGAGAACCTGAGTGTACCTGATCTGTAGTGTATGAAAAAAAGAGATTCTTATTTTTATTATCATTCCCATTAGGGACAAAATAAAACCAGTTATTTGATTCTGAAATATGAGCTTTTGGAGTAACAAATGTTCCTGTACCTGATGCTCACTGTGGTACTTCATGTGCTCTAAGTGACTGGGTGTGGCATTTTCTGTGTCCATTTGTTTTCCAAAATGGGATAACTCACTGCAACTGTGTTGTCACTAAATACCTGCCTACAATGTGAAACACAAATTATGCAAAAAGGAAAAGAAACTATATTTTCAGCATAAGACCAGAAATGAGAGGTCCTATCTGTTTGTGACTGTTTCCTTTATCCTTGTGAGTAACCTTCACTCTGAGAGATGCTGCAGAGAATCTAGGACATGGATGAGAATAGAGATCTTAAAATTCTTAGTTCTACCCACAGAAACGTGGGGGGAGAGATAGAAAGGAGAGGAGACTGCAGGGTTGTATCCCCAAGGCATTCAGCCATAGTGGAAGAGCCTGCTACCGCTGGTAGGGTCACAGAGGACTTCATCTTCTACTGGGACAAGATGATACAGGATAAAAGCCAGCAACCTTCACCTCTGCTAACTTGCAGGGTTTGGTTTGACACCAAAACCATGACAGGACTCCTATTCCAAAGCTCTAATGGTGATACTAAATTTTACACTAACAGTCTATTGCTTTGAGGTTAATTTTCTGAAGCTGCATTCTATCTGGGGATCATCACTACCTCCACAGTCTTTGCACTGAGGCTTTTTCTCAGACTGAGAGGAGCACTGAGTTTGCCTGCCCTGAGTCAGTCCTTCAAACAGCAACAGAAATAGCATAAGAGCAGCTTACAGATTTCCTTTGTTGATGATCTGAACTGTTTGAAAATAACTGACATTATTTTTTTCTTGGATCATCTTGTTTCCAGACTCATGATGAAAAGTAGAGAACAAGCCACTGGCCTCACTGCAGAAGACTGGAA
>NW_009967380.1:0-1242 GCF_000747805.2 Chaetura pelagica | reverse complement strand
TAATCCTGCTTTTGCCTAAAAAATGTCAAGTTTGTTCTGGTGCAGGTAGCCCAGTCTGCCTTTGACCAGTTCCAATGGGGGTTGACATCAGTGCCCATCTGGACACTGAAAAACGTTTCTCCGTTGAGATTGAAGTGTCCAGCCCTACGGGCAGAGCTGCAGCCTTGCAGCTTTAGGTGCCCCAAGATGACCCTGGACTATGGGCACTGAAATCCTGTGAGCTTGCACAATTATAGCAGAAATTTAAGATCAGACTGAAGAAACTTAAGGTTGTCAAATACATCCTCAAACAATAGCACCATCATGTCTAAGACATGTGTTGTCTCACCTCGGTGTTCCCAAATCTGAGTCAACTTTTGTTTAGGTGGAAGAGTCCATCTTCTATGGAATCTTTGAATGCAGGTGGTTCTTCCTTTTTCTCTAGACTCACCTTTGCTGTAATGCACCATCCTGACTTTTAAAAAATGACTCTGATGCATAATTCTGCAATGGTGAACATCTTGAAGCTGAATTGATAAGAGCACCACAACAGGAGATGTGCTGAGATCTCCAGCTGGTAACAGGGCTTGCAGAAAGCTTGTGGCTTGGGGCACAATTAACCTGCCCATAATTGGGTTCAATGAAGGGATATGGGGTCTGGAGGAAAGACTGAAAGACATGGAGGATTTGCCCTCTAGGTAAAGAGCAGTTGGAGGGATGGAGCTCTGCCTGGGGATGGATGTGAGGCCAACTGAGAGCTGCTGGGTAAGGACCAAAGGGCAGACCAGTATGGGTGTCATGGTACTCAGTGCCTGTGATAGGTTGCCTGACCAGGAAAGGGATGTAGTCCACTACAGACAGCTAGAAACATCCTACAATTTGCAGACCTTGGTCTTCCTGAGGAGCTTCAAACACCATAACTTCTGGATGGACAATGCAGCAGAGCAGAAGCAACCCAGGATGTTCCTGGAGAACACTAATGACAACTTCCTCCTCCAAGTGATAGAGGATGATGAAATATTCTCTGCTGGGCCTCATACTTAAAAAAAGGAAGTGGCTTGTTGCAGATGGGAGGTTCAAAGGCAGCCTTGGTTGCATTGACCATCAGATGGTGGAATTCAGGACCCTGAAGGGAGGGAGTAGGGCAAAAAGCAAGAGAGAACAATGCTGGATTTCAGCTAAGCATTTGGCACACATGGCAGCCTTGGGAAAATGACAGAGCTGCCACTGGGGAAGGGCCCCATGCCCAGCAAACTGCCCCAT
>NW_009967379.1:0-1241 GCF_000747805.2 Chaetura pelagica | reverse complement strand
TGGTGCAGCAGGTCACTGACCATCTCCTGGAAGCTTTGACCAGGTGGATTATAGAGTACTGTGCTATCTAAGGAGTATGTGCTGTCCAGATTCATTGACTCGATTAAACTGTCATTCCACAATTCTGTCAGAACTTGTTTGTTTTTATTGGTTAAGTGGTCTCAGAATCCATTGAATCTTAATGCCTGTTTTGTCAGACTGTCCATTTATGTAATGGTTAGCAAGATGTTTAATGTGTAGTGCTTGTGTAAAAGCAAAGACACTGACAAAGTAATGTGTGGGGTTTTTTAAAGTGAAATTCTGAACATTAAATACATTGACGTGTGAGGGTGTTTTTTGAGTCATATGCAACAGGAAAACTAAAACTTCTGAAATTTACATAATTTAACTGAAGTTCTTCTGTGAAGTTTGTTTAGAAAAACATAGTCAGACTGTTTGATAGCTGATAAGTAGCCTGCATGCAGCAAACGTGTGATTTCAGTGTACCTCATTGCCCTACATCAGAAAAGCAATAACAATGCTTCAGTTGGTACAAGAGTTGGCATTCCGAGCACAAAAGTTATGGATCTTTTTTGGACACAGAGACTAAACCACTCTGTTACCTTTATAGTGGTCCTTCTAAAAATGGTCTGAATATAATAATGATTTCAAGAAGTTTTAGTTCTTTCTACCCATGTTTTACCTCATCAGTCACTGTAAAGAAGAATCAGTCTGGTTTATGTTAATACAATCAGTGTGATTCTCACTGCTGTTCTAGCCTTTGTGCCACCAAGTAGCATTTCAAAGGCCTGTAGTTTCTTAGCATCACACCTTTTCCTTGATGTTTTGGGGTGGATATCTTTGTGATAAAGTAAAAAGTTTTGAACAGCAAAGCTGTCATGAACACTTGGGATTAAGTTGCTGCATAAGTTCAGAGGTAGTTTGAACACCTTCAGAGTGTCCGAAGCTCAAAAGATACAGTTAATGGAAGGATTCCCAAGTTGTGCTGTGCCTGAAGGCAAGGCAGAATCTTGCCCAATTTGCTCTGCATTAAATAGGAATAATGTTTGTTTAAACAGGCTAAACTAGTCATAGTAGATTTTTATGTTCAATTTGCATTGTTCTATTTTCTGTATAAGTCTGTGATTACACGGTTTGAAACAAAAGTAGCTGCTAAAATTTTTTGTGGCGTCAAATTGCTGTAATTTGATGTTATTTATGAAACATCTTACAGTTTCTGGGAATCAGCAAGACCTTTCTTC
>NW_009967378.1:0-1241 GCF_000747805.2 Chaetura pelagica | reverse complement strand
TAACCCTACTCTACCATATTCACCCCTAAACAATATCCCCAAAGATAAAGACTGAGGCTAAGTGTATGCTCAACCAAAAAAGTTGCCAAAAGGCAAGCAAAGGTATTGATTCAGTGTCTTTTACTCTCTAGTTGCTGTCGTGTACACATCTTTGCTGTGAGATAACTGAGAAATAACCTCTCCTTCCCCACAGCCAAGTAAGTTGCCTCACACTTGCCACCAGAGAGCCTATTCATAACAGTAGCACAAGCTTCAAGTTCTGCTGGGCAATCAGACCAATGTCTGGACAACCCTGAAAATCCTCAAACTTAACTAAAAGATTTGGGCAAGCATATAAACATGCTGGAAGAAATGAGTTGTCGGTCCTCTGTGACATTTTGGCATTATTTTTAAACATGTCACAGCACACATCTCAAAATGAAACATATAGTATCTATTTTGAAACCTAACCCTTCCACCTTCCTCTTTTCTAGTCAATTTCAAAATTCACTTTAACCAAACAAAACTAATTCCTCAACTTTACAACCACTTTGAGAAGTTACAGTGTCAATAACTATAAGGCTATTTTTTATGGTTAAAATAAACACTCTGTTATTGTTCCTTTTCTCTAGGTAAGAATAGAAGGAAAAATTTGAAAGTAACTATCTAGTTAAACGGTGTACTGGTTAACCCCACTATGGGAAAGATCAGGAAGGGCATCAACAGAGAGATAAATGTGATATTTTGCAATGTGCATTTGGAATTCTGTCATGCTGAGAACTTTCTTAAAATCACTTGTGCCCGTGTTCCATGTCACTACCAAATGTTTCTGTATGTTCTCTACCTTCTATGTGTTCTATACCTTCTGTAAAGGTTCACCACCAATCTCAGCACAAATTTCAGCATGTACTGTTTACAGCTTTAGCTGTAAAAGTTATCATGTTAAATACAGGTATTTTACAACAGATTTTATGTAAAAAACAAGTGAAATAGATATAGATATAACATCAAGTACTTACAGTGAATTAGAAAAATAATATATACAACAGAATCAATATACCTGAAGACATGAATGTCTCACCTTGACAACACTAGCTTTGTGTCTTTCCAAAACCTGTAAGGTCTGTGCAGTATTGGCATCAACTACCAGCACAAGAGAGTGGCATCCATATGCAATCAAACCTTGCCAGCCCCTGGAAAACACATAACATCATCAAACAGGTGACAAAGAGCAATAAGCCCTTCAAGAAAGGCTTTTTTTT
>NW_009967377.1:0-1240 GCF_000747805.2 Chaetura pelagica | reverse complement strand
TTTTTTTTTTTTTTTTAACTATGTGGTTTTTAAGAGTCAGAACTTTTACCTTTGAAAATACACATTAATAGTTTTTTCTAGACTGCAGTTTAAAGGCACTGAGGTTTGTTATTGTAACAAATTTTTGTAGCTATTTTTATTAGATGATTTTGAAAAAAATCTAGCTGAACCACTCTTCAAATTCATGATAGGAGCAATGAGAATTGTACTTAAGGAGAAATGTAATGCTCAGATCATTTCTAAAATGTTGATATGGAACTTTGGGGAGGAATCAGAATCTAGCATCTAAGGTTAATAACATGGTACAGAAACCTTGTTTTCCGTGATATTTAAGCACCTTACAACATAAAACTATTCTTCATTAATGCACTAAAATAAGATAGATTTTGTACTGTATTGTGCTATCAGTATGTCAGTTTAATGCATATAGCACAATACAGACCTAACCACTCTTGATATTGATTTCATCCTTCGACATTTCGATTTCTTGTGGGAAACAGGCATTGTGGGGTTTTTGTGGGGGTTGTTTGTTTGTTTGTTTGTTTTGTGTCTGTTTTGTTTGTTTGCTTGCTTTTGTTAGATTAAACAATGTTGTATCAGCTTTGGTATTACTCAGGTTATGCACTTTCTTATTCCAGCTGGAACTGAAGAGAGAAGGTCTGCCTTAAAGGCATCTGCTGAGAACAAAGGATTGAGAGTTCAAGAAAACCACTCTGGCTCATTGGTGTTGGAATTTCAATTTGGCCCTCCATGGTGGTGATAAAAAGATAACAGGAACCCAAGAGAGCTGTTGATGCTGGTAAAGTAAACTTCTCTTAAAATCTTAATATATTTCTTTAAGTTGCTTTAGAGAAACAAAAATAAGACCTAGTGAAGATGCAAGGTATCATTTATTTATTTTATGTGTCAATATCAGTATTAAAAAGTTAATAAATTGAAGTTCTACTGAAGTTTAAGTTATTTGTGATATATCTGCTGCCAATTAACATTTCCTTTTCAAAAGATTGAGAAGAATAGGTTAAACACCCAAATTGCATGCTTTTATCTTCATATGTTTATTCAGTTTTGCACAGGATAAAGCTACCTGTCCTGGATCAGAGAGAGAACTCAAAGATACTTAGAAAAAGATTGCCTCAAAGTATGTAGCTGCTTTTCTTCCTTTTGTTTGGGTTTTGTAGTTTTGGTTTTGTTTTGTTTGGAGTATTTTTGGTTTGTTGGTTGGTTGTTTTGTTGTTTTTTT
>NW_009967376.1:0-1240 GCF_000747805.2 Chaetura pelagica | reverse complement strand
TCCCTTCCTTCCCTTCCTTCCCTTCCTTCTTCTCAGCAGAGCTAGCTGGCCTATGTGAAGCACTTGGTTAACTTCTTAGGCCATACAGACATACCCATAGCTCAGACTTAGGTGTCCTTTTGGGTCCTATCTGCTGCCTGAAACTGCCAGATCACTAGTATCTTTCTCCTGCTTACAATTAGATGTTGGGCACCAAAGGGAACCCAAACACAGCTTCCAACCTGTAGCTTCTGCTTTCTTGCTGACCCAACCTGGTTAAAATGGATAGCTGTTTTCTTTCCCCTGAACAGAAACACAGGGCTCAGGAGGCACAGGGCTGCTGCATGGTGATGACCCCAAAGCTCCAGGAATCCTCTCACTGTTACAGCTGGCCAAATTCCAAGGCTTAGCACTTGCCTTCCATGTCTTGGCAATAACCACACCTTACTGGGTCCCAGCTGCAGATAAATGAGGGAATGAGATATTCCTAGATAAATGAGGGAAGCTTAAAAACAATAATCTAAGCCAAAATATCATCACGATAAGCTCCAAATAATTACCTGCAAATGCACATGGTAGTTCTTACAACAATTAATGCATCCTGCTCTAACTAAAATCCCTTTGTTAGTCCAGGTTACTGCTTGAAAAACTTAGCTGAAACTTTGTACGTCCTAGGGCACATGTAGTGGGAGCTGACTTTCTGATTTTGCCACTGCTGTGAATGTCACAACCTGCCTCCCAGCGTTGCTGCCTACCATACCCAGTGTATCATGCCATCCTGCCTGACCTCTGGTAAGTCACACCTTTTCCCATATAAAGGTCAACTTAAAAAGAACCCAATAACTTTTCTCCCAAACAGCTATATTGCCTCAAGGTAGTGAATAACTAGTTCACTGAATCAGTGCTTTCTGATACTTTGTGCTCGAGTGTCATTGTCCATGGATTGAGCCAGGACAGAACCAGTTTTCTGTTAGTAATTTTACTTTTTTTGTTAAGTCTTTTCTAAGTAGCTGCACACGCTGGAATTAATGGCATGTTCTTCAGTCCATGTCTGCTTCTAGGACTGCTAACATTCAATGTTTATAATTATTGCTGGAGGCCACTGCTTGGTTCTGCTAAACTTCTTAAGTGCTGGAAATGAAAGGAGTAAAAGGGTCACACCTGCAACCCTTCTTTGGGGAGGAGTGGTCCAGGCAGGTGGCCAAAATGGACCAAAGGAAGTTTTCCATCCCACATATGTCATACTCAGTATAAATCTGAG
>NW_009967375.1:0-1241 GCF_000747805.2 Chaetura pelagica | reverse complement strand
GTCTCATTATGTTGTATTTCAGCTTTCCATGGATATTCAATTACTTCACAATCAAAGTCTTGACAGAATCACAGTTTCTTTATTCTGGTCACCTTTGCTAGTCCTTCCAGTTTTCTTTTTAGCACTGACAAAACATTTCTTTTAGTTTTTACTTCACCTGCCTTTGCTATTATATTCCTTCTTTTTCCTTTCCAAAACCAGTCTGGACAACAAGAGTAGGATTAGGCATCTGTGGATTTTCTGTGCTCAAGGTCAGAAACGTGTAGGTCCCCTTCAAGCAAGTTCAAGAGAAGAGGGTATAGAAGGTGTACAGCAGTGAAGGGAATAAATAGCAACATTTTCAAGGTTAAGTGGGAAATACCAGCTGGTCAAACAGGGCCACGGGACATCTGGCACCCTCAGAAAAACTGGGTTAACCTTTGCATGACAGTTTTATATCATTAATATCATGACTGCAGTGGCTCCCTACAGCTCTAAAATAATGCTGTATCTCTGCATAATGCTAAAATGAGAAATTGATTTAAATGCAGACATGCACACTTACTTCAGTATGTATTTTTACCTGAATTTCTTAGAGTGCACCTCAAGAAGAAGACATATTTTTATTACTATTTTCTTGTATTATTATACAAATAAGTCTGCTTAGAAAAGATGAGTTTGCTACATGGGTTTAACATTTAGGTGTCTTATTTGTTCTGCTAACTATTTCACTAAATGTTTTTCATTATCTGGGGCCTGTATTTATCCCAACCAAGAAACAGTTGCATCTTTAGGCATTAATGATCCACCTGACAGCCTGAATAGACAAAAGCCTGTGCTGTGCTGCATGTACAGAGTGGTTTTCTGGCCTGTTCTGCACAAAGTCCCTGGCTGCAGAATCAACTCAGCCACTTACTGTAACAGAGGAGCCTTCAGGCACCCCCCACTGGGTACCAGCCACCTGCATGGCCTTGCTTTCATCTAGAAATGCAGCAAGAAGTTCTCCTGGGAACATCCTTCGGGAGTAGAGTTGTTTTCTTGCAATGAAATTACATATTATCTTGAATGACCAAAAGGGAGAACTCCCCACAGGCAGGATCCTCTCAGCCCCACACAGTGTGCTGTGCAAACACAAGCACAGTCTGAGGGATGCAGAGCTGGCTTCTCTGTCTCCTCATTAAGACTGGATTCCTTTCTGAAAGTCTTTCCTCAAAGATATCCTTCCCTTATGTCCAGGTTACTGTGTTCAGCACAGGAGTGAC
>NW_009967374.1:0-1240 GCF_000747805.2 Chaetura pelagica | reverse complement strand
ATATATATGTGTGCATTATATTCACTAATGTATGATTTTGGGAACAGTACTTTTGTATTTCTTTTCTTTCATTAATATATTCAGAATTTGGGGTATTTATTACATGTACATACCTTTTTTATATCCATACAACATCTTACGGGATGCATAACAGGTTGAAATCTCCTACTCCTTCAAGTGTAGATCAGCACTCTTATTATAATCTCAGATATGAGTGTTTGATGGTTTTAAGGGATTAGTAATGGGATATGGAGATCTCTCCCTGCAGCACATTGGTTCATTGAGGGTGCTTTTCTCTAGCAAATAAATATGCTGCTTGGTGAGCTCCATCAAGTTCATGTTCTGTGGGTGGCCCTGTTATGAGTTTACACTTTCTTTGGCAGATCCTCTGGGGAGATGAAGGATTGAGTTAGAGAGGGGACTTTGAATGCCCTGGTATTTTGAGTTGTTTCACAGAGTACTTGAGAAAGACACCAAAACTTACTATGACACAGGATAAAGATGATGATAGGGCCAGCCTTGAAATCCATCATTGTGTTCCTCAGGCTGCTGTTGTGACACTTTTTGATACAATAAAATGCATTTAAACCAGCATTTTGATATGAAATATGTAAGAATAACAGCTATCTTTTAGGCAGTAAATTATGGGTGTCTAAGAAAGGAGAAACTTCTCAGAGCTTGGTAATGAGTTCAAGACCCTGTCAGAAGTGTTTTGAGTGATGTTACTGCTGCCATGTTTCAGAGTTGTGCACTACCTTTCCAGGTGATGGAGTTTTATTGCCAGTCCTGTGAGACCGCCATGTGCCGGGAGTGCACAGAGGGAGAACATGCAGAGCATCCCACGGTACCGCTCAAGGATGTGGTGGAGCAACACAAGGCTTCCCTCCAAGTCCAGTTAGATGCTGTGAACAAAAGGTATGGAGACTCCACTGATGATTTGCTGTTTTCATTTCTACCTCTGGCTTCCTGCATTACCAAGAGTAGATGTTTTTATGTGCTAGTGCCATGGTCCTTAACCTAGAAAACAGAGGTAATGAGACTAGTGTAAGGAACAACATCCATTGTGTGTGATGCAATGAAAGATTAGAGAGAAGAGTAAAAGATTCCTATCTGTCTTTCACGAAACAGAGGCCATAAGAAATGCAAGTGTCCTCCAAAGAATGAACATAAAATTCTAAGGAGAAAAGAAGTAGCCAGTTATTAATTTCATTATAAATATATGCTCAATGGATGTTCAAAA
>NW_009967373.1:0-1240 GCF_000747805.2 Chaetura pelagica | reverse complement strand
AAAAAAAAAGGTCCACATCAATAAGATAATGATGGCTTTGAGAAAGGAGTACTTGTCTGTCACAAGCTGGCAAAATATGGGTAATGGCAAGAATGCAGACCTGCCTGAGCAATATTTTCTTTCCACGTATCTGGCAAATCTGATTTTTAGTTTTAGCACACAAATGGATTCTGTCTCTTCTGGGATGTTGCTTCCAGCTACAATCCTTAATTTCGTGAGATGACCCTAGTGATAAGCTATATGGATAACAAGTTCTTCTCATGATTTCTAAATATTCCAAGCTTTTTGCATGGAGAAGAAATCAAGCCACAGCAGCTTTTCACACGGAACTAAGCCATACCAGTTTCACACTTAGGTATGGTCACAGGTATCTATGGTAACAGCAAATGATATCACACTGCCACAGCACTCACACTTCTTCTTTCCTTGACTTCTATGCAATCTACTGGCTGAAACTGCAAAGACTCACGAGGATATCCAGTCAATACCTCTCCTAAATTACAATCTGAATGGAGCATCTTGGCATGGAGCTTTTATTCCCAGAGCTGAGTAACAAGGCAGGGAGCAGAAGACCTGCCCTCACACCTCCTGAAAGGATTTCCAAAAGTGAACATGCTTTGTGGTCAATAACTTCATTTTTGTTGGTTTTTTGTGGTTTTTTGCCATTTAGTTTTTACCTCCTCTCCCTTTAAGGCACTTCCCATGGCTCTGCCATTATCTGCTCATACACCCACACCTACCACCCTCAGAGCTGCCTCAGTCCCAGAATCATCACAACTCCTCCTGACTCCCATCTCTTGCCTAACACTTTCCAAATGCTGCTCCGCAGAATGAAACTGCTGTTGCAGATCCACTCTTGCTATCAGAGAAAAGAGCTTTGCAGCTTCTTTCTTCCAAGGCTCAGCACTGACACGTTATTGTAGTTGTCATTTCTGCTGCCTCATCATGTCACACAATCATGACTATTTGATAGTCCTTTATTACACCTCCCAGAGCTTTACTAGCCTTCCCCCTCTCAGTACTGATTTATTTCTCTTGGATTACAAGCTTTAAATTCATTAGCTTGTACTTTCATGAAATGTATCTCAAAGTAATTTTTTGGCTGCATTTGAAATTTCTCTAGGTAGCTTTTTCCTTGGCATTGAGAGAAGCATCTAATTTAATCTGCTACTTTTGATACAGCTCTTTTTGTTCACTCTCTTAGATCACCAAGGGACATATCACGGGGGGTTGGAGGGGG
>NW_009967372.1:0-1239 GCF_000747805.2 Chaetura pelagica | reverse complement strand
AAAAAAAAATTAAAAAAAAAAATTAAAAAGTTTATCTTATGCATAAGACCGGGCCATTCTGTTTCTTACTGCTAATGCAATTCCCTCTAGTTGATGTCTCTTACCTGAGGG
Source organism: Chaetura pelagica (assembly GCF_000747805.2). Classification (NCBI taxonomy): domain Eukaryota; kingdom Metazoa; phylum Chordata; class Aves; order Apodiformes; family Apodidae; genus Chaetura; species Chaetura pelagica. Next base: position 1,128 of record NW_009967372.1, on the reverse strand, counting down.
CCACTTTGAAAGTTATCAGGTTAATTTACTTGCTAGGAGAGACACTTTGTCGATGAGTAAAACCTAAAAATTTCTTGGCAACCTTCATGTAATACCTTTTCTATATGAACACATGTTTTACTGTGGCAATGCTTTAGGTAATGTAACACAGAAATGCTGATCTCATAACACATATTCTTGCATTACTCATATCCCCAAACCACCCAAAATGGAATGATATAAGATGAGCTGTTTCTTGTCTCACCCCTTTAACAGAAGGGAAATGGCATATTTCACTTAACAGCTAATAGCAACACCAAAGGAGGTTTGGAAAGCTAAAAGGTTATCTTAGATAAATTGGTTTTTCAGCTGTCTGAAAAGCAGAGTGAAAATGAAATTAAGGCTTCCTGAGAACAAGTGTGATTCATGAGTATTTAATGTAATTTTAACAGCTCTGTTAATAAAAAGTGGCCTATTAGAAGTTTTCAAGGAACTTATGGACTGTCTGTGTCTCCAGGTTTGGTGGAGTTGAGAAACTGAAAAAAAAATATTCTTCTATATCATACTAAGAAAAGTAACTTCAGTTGGCATGAATCCTGGTGTCAGTAGCTGCAGTTCCTCATCTGAGGGCTGGATGGGTGAGTGAGGCCTAAAGAAGTTGGACCTGTTTCTTAACCTGGTTCATCACATTCAGAACATGGTAAACCCTTTTGAGTAAGAATTTACAAGCCTGCAGAAAGGGGCTTCATACAAAATAATCCGTTTGGTTTTTTTTCCTTTCAACATAAGCTTGTCAGTCTTTGTACCCCTTTGTTACCAGCAGCTTCAGAGCAACTTGGATGCAGTTATGTTGAGTGACAAGATATGTTTAAAATGGAGAATGTCATGCACTCTTACCATGTGTTAGGCATTTATACTGTTCTGATGGTTTTCATCTCTGGGTTTGAAAGTAAGGCTTTTATTTACAGAGCTGTTACAGAGCTGCCAAGATGCAGATGAAGTTTTGGTTACCAACACTGGATTTGTCAGCCTCTTTCTCAGGGAGATGTGGGATAAAACACCTAAGGAAGCTGCATTGTTCCAGAATGAATATGTGAAATGTGTAAACCAAACGAGAAATAAAATTATAACACTATCTGATTTTTTTTT
>NW_009967371.1:0-1239 GCF_000747805.2 Chaetura pelagica | reverse complement strand
AAAAATGCCATTTGAAACAATGAACTTAAAATCAAAATGATGTGTACAATATTTTGTGGAAAGCATTAAGGACTCAAACAGGTACTGGTGATGACATGAGATGCTATACTTCAATAGCTTGGTATAAAAGACTTTTCATTAGTTCCAACAAAGTTGTTGTTTTCTTAATTTGGAGTTAACATTTGAGATTTTGAGTTATGGGATAGAGGTAAGGAACTCGAAAGACAACATTAAGATCAGGAATTCTAATTTGGGAAACTTGATTGGTATAGGAAATAAAAAAATAAATAAGTATCTCTTTTTACATTCAGAAAGCTCTGAGTGACATCAAAAGTTAACTTAATGATGTTCTTAGTTGTAATTGGCCTCAATAATGAGAAGGGTCAATTTCAGTCTTGTCTGTACCCTTGAACAATAAAGAGTACTGACACAAATCGACAGTACAAGTATTCATAGTTATGTATTCTAGAAACGTGTATAAATAAATGCTGAATTGGTACTGCATTTGCAGTGAATTTGATGATACGGTAACCATTGCTTGTAGATAATGGAGCTGGACAACCTGACAACTAGTAGGTGAAACAGAAGTTTTGAAGGAAAACCTTTTAATAAAACACTAGTACTTGAATATATTAATAATACAGTATAATTGCTACTGTTTATTTCACATATGATGGTAAAACTTAGTACATATTTGTGAATGTGTATTTTATATTGTGGGTGTGGAGGGATGGGACTTGTATCAGAGGAAAACAGGAACCAAGTACAAAGCCAGTTAAAAAAAAAAAATGTATAGCTTGGAAGAAAATATTGCTGGGTACTGCCTGGAATTGTGCTTTAAGCTAACAAAATCTTGTGTCTAAAGCAAATATGTTTTCAAGGAAGAGTTTTTAACTTTTTGACCTGTGGATTTATGGGACATGGGAACACTGGTAAACTTGGATTCCTTAATCTCTACTTCTTTGTTAAATTATTAAACTCACTTTAAATCAGTTTTTACTAAAATCATAATCTGAATTCCTCTTGTTCATTTTGGTAGTGCATCTTCCTTGTTCAGTTTCTTGTCTTCTGTCAAATTAATTTCATTTATGTTTAGCTCCCTAACAAATCACCACTTCCACATAGTCAGGTAATATAATTATATGCTTTGAAAATGTGTATACAACTTTAGTTATTATGTCAAGCTTAAACTGTAGCGTTCACAAGTGAGGTGCAGTCTGAAGTATGATTTGTAGTTAT
>NW_009967370.1:0-1240 GCF_000747805.2 Chaetura pelagica | reverse complement strand
TTTTTTTGCCAGTGATAAGAAATTAACAGCATCACTACAGCTTTCTAAGGCATAAAATGCTCAGAGCTTCCTTATTCCAGCTTGGTAGCCTAGCCAGGAGGTAACACTTCTTTCACAGCTACTTAAGCACCTGCAAGATCCCACTAGAGCAGTAAACATGTGCTTCCAAAGCTGCATCAAATGCAAACTCAGCTTCAAGGTAATGGGCCTTTTCAGACCTTGAGATACAAAATATTTCTTTCAGGACAGCATCTATGAGTCAGAGTCCAGCAATTCTGATTCCACCTGGGATTAGTTCCCATAAAGGCCAGCTAAGTCATTAACAAACAAGGAATAATTGCCTGTTGTGAGATGGGCATAAAGCAACTTCCCTTTGTGACAGAACTCAGCTTCAACCCTGTTGCTTTCTCATGGTGGTGCATTTATCCAGGATTTATTTGCTGTCTTGACAAAATCATGGCAATTCTGGTCACAGGATGGACCAGGAGAAGCTCAGCTTATAAACCTCACCTTGCTCTGATGAGCAAGGTAGAGCATGAGATCCAGAAGTGAAACCTGTCCTGACAAGCTTTGCACACTCTTGCCATTACAGCTCTGCACGTGTCAGAATCTCATTAGAATTGTTTCCTGGTTGCTAGGAGATGCCATTGTCTTCACTGCACCAAAGTGTGACTCAGCAGGTTGTAGTAGCATGTTTTGTTATTGTGAGAGAGGAGGCATCAACTCTGAGCTGTAGAGCTGGATCTGAGGAGCAAGAGCAAATGCCATAAGAGGAAAAAAAGGTCTAGCAGAAGGGCCCCAAGTTGTGCTGAGGAGCAAGAGAGAATTCTTAAGAGTTAAAACTCACCATTTCAGAATATTTTAAGAGTACTTGTGTATTGGCACAGCAGAGAGCCGTGAGGATACCCCACTAAGTCCTGTGTGAGGTCAATTCACACTTTGGGAACAATTTGGACATGTTAGCATGGCTTACCCAGGTGAAATTTAGTGGGGTTATTTACTAACTGTGGTAACGATGGGGAGAAAATAAGGATCTTATATTTGGTGTATTTAGCACTGAAGAGCTCTGTAAGGCTGTGATTTTGTACCCTGAATAAGGAGTAGAAGTAATCCCATCAAAACCCTGAAAACCTAAGGTCTTGCTTGAATATTTGCTCATATTTAAAGGAAAACCTGGGAGATAACTGTTGATGCTGGAGTTTTAGGCTCTGTTATTAACCTCTTGCATGCCAGTCATGCC
>NW_009967369.1:0-1240 GCF_000747805.2 Chaetura pelagica | reverse complement strand
GGGGGAGGGGACAGAGAGCATTGTTGTCATTAGTTTAATCACTGAACCTGAGTTAAACTTGTGACAGGTGTTTTTAAAATACATAATGCTGCACTACAGTACTGAGGGATCTCTGATTAGTCCAACAATTGTCTTGCTCTGCCTTGTTTGCAGTTCTGAAAACCACCTGTAGAAGGGGTGAAATCCTGGACCTGGGGCCATTAAAGGAGGCCAGACATCATCCAGGAAAATGGGGTCTCAGAACAGAATATTGTGAGGTTACCTAGTAAGAAACTCAGCAGTAATTTATAAATTCATTGACATGAATATATAGAAATATTTCTGGCTTGTCAGAATAAATCCTACTATTCATCATCAGCATAGCTATAGCCTACATCAATCATCTGCACTTCAGTCACCTTGTTCATTCTCATACTCTGCTGATTCAGCTTTAAATTTTCTATCACACATAGGAGTCTTTCAAAAAGGTCACTAAAGTGCATTCAATGCTAAGGACAGTGGTTCTGTCTATTGGATCCTCAAAAACTGCTCCTCCAATCAACCTTCACTTCAGTCAAATTAACTACATTCCACAAAAGATTGTATCCCCACCCTTTGGATTTACACTGTAAATGATCACCAGGCTGGTGTGGAAGAAATGACATTGAAAAATATATCAGAAGCAATTTTGTCAGTGCTTATCTTCTAAGGCCCTTATTTAATGTCTTCTACACTTAGCACTCCAAATTTGGGGCTGGATAGCTTTGAGGTTCTGGTCCACTATGTGATGAGGTTGCTGAAAAGGTGGGACAACCATGGGAGAACATTTGACATAACGGAACAGGGATGTTTTTCCAGCTGCAACCGAAACCAGAACTTGTAAGACTGATTTTGTCCTCGTTCAAACATAGCCAAGACATACATTAAACATCAGTCCTGAAATATGGCACATTTATTCCTTTCCATCTATACTGCCTGTCTAGAAACTATAGACAGTTAAGTCTTACACTCATGCTGGTTTTGATCTCTTTCTGGAAAAGCTGTGGCAACAGTGGAGAGAAAAATAACGTATAGATATTTATGAGCTCACTTCTAATAACCAATTCAATTGTAACATTAAAACATGCAATAGTGTATTTCATTAAGTACTGTTACAAGTAATTACATGTTATGGATCCATACTGTTGAAAAACTAAGATTCTGGAATAAATTTAACTATACAATCCTGAGCTTAGGCCATTTTGCTATTATCCTAGAGCAA
>NW_009967368.1:0-1238 GCF_000747805.2 Chaetura pelagica | reverse complement strand
GGCAACAGACAGTATTGTGATATAGCTCTATCATGGAAATGCAGATATTGTCAGGAAAGAAAAATCTTCAGCAGTATTCAAAGTTTATTTGGACACTGGGTGTATATGAAAAGTCTATGTACTCCACTGATGATGAAAGTTAAGCAGAAACGTTTCTTTTCAAAAGGACTCTGATTAGGGAGCTCTGCAGATACATCAGAGTTTTAACATGCCCATTTTTTTCATACCTTTAAAATCTTTCTCAAAGCATTTTGGATCATGTGAAACTCAGACATATAAAGATCCTTGGTGCTATTTCTTATTCCTTTCCACTGACCACTTCCACAAATATGACTGAAGTCCCTAAGGAGGAGCAACTACTACAAAGGTAGAGGGCTAGAAAGGAGAACACAGAGACACTGTTTCTCCCACACCAGCTACATTTCCTTCTAATTTCTCTTGCCAATACAGTAAAAGATTCAAAGGTGTTAGGAAAGGACAAATTCTGTATACACACAGATTTCAACTGACTTCAGACACCTTAGTTTTCACAGCCCACATGACTTAAAAAAAGACAATGTTAATTTTCTCCAATCTTTTTCAGCAGTCACTGAAGTATGTTAAGGAGTGGTTAGTCCACACCATTTCCAAATAACTTCAATTCCAGATGTGAAATATGAAAATGTTAGATTCCCTTTTCCTTAAAGGACTCTACTTTGCTACAGATGGATGAAACATATAGCAAAGAAAGGAACTACTGAGTTTTCACTCTAATCAAGCACAATTCACTTTGATAATACTGAAGATTTTGTCTCATCATTCAGACTCCCAGCAGAATAATTGAATTTGGCAGATACTTTCTGTGAAATGTCTTGCCTTTATTGGTGCTTTTATGTGCTAAGCACGCACAAAAGAAAAAGAAGGAAGAGAATTGAGATACATAAAGCTGTATCTTCATTGCAATAAAAATGATTTTTACTCAGGTACAATATTCTAGCACTGTACCACATACAGTGGTAAATGAAGAGGCCTAGTCACTCTAATGTGATGTAAAATCTTAGGGGGAGCAAAGTGCTATATTTCCTTATTTTGATGTAGCTGGTTCACATCAACTTGAAGTAAGAGATATATGGTTGGCCTTGACTGGCTATACTGATATAAAAACTACCTGGGTCTTGTCTCCACTAGGACTGTACCTAGAGAAAGATGTCCTAATGTGCCTTTTATGATGTTAAAAAGTGAGGAATATTTTTTTTTTT
>NW_009967367.1:0-1239 GCF_000747805.2 Chaetura pelagica | reverse complement strand
CTTTATTTCCCTAGGGCTTGGTACCTGTTGGCAGAAGGAGCTGTGCATTACTGTTTGGATCAGGCACTAAGAAAATAAAATTAGCATATACAGCAAAAAATCCCTAGGAGAAACAGATTTTAAATACTGAAAACACAAAATAAGATTCAGTCTTGTTTGTTAAATATAGCCTTTTAAAATATATCTTCTGTGAAGACTACTTTCTCCTGAAACTTCCCTGCCTGAGGTGTCTTGGCTTGGTCTCTGTCTGATTGCAGAGCCTTTGTAGTTGGATGAATGGGCCCCAAGACACAGTGTGGTCACACAGTGTTGTTCTGCAGCACCACAGCCATTTTTTACATTTAGGGAAATAAATGGAGATGCTGGCTCAGTAAGCATATGTGTATTTTTAGACACAATTAAAAGTGGGCAATATTGGGCTAGTACTTGCAGGCCCTCAGAACTCTACAGTCATACAACTTCATTTGTAGAGACACAGCTACTATGCAATCTAAATTAGATAAAATACTGTATTTCTAGGGTGACAATAGACCTCATTTTGCTACTAGGCTGGAGTAGAACCTGAAGAGGTTGCTCTTACTGTTTCACAGTGTTGTTTTCACTGAAGGTTAGGGCTTGGCATGTTTTAGCTAAACTGCAAACTACTTTCCAGAGTCTCTGAATAAAGATCAGGTGGATGATTAAGACTTTTACCTCAGTTGCTCCAGTTTTGGACTGAGGTAGGGGAATAAAGATGCTAAAAAATTAAGGAGAGAAGAGATTTAGGGAATAACTAAAACATGTGGGTTGTAGTTGTGAACAGCTACAAGGTCATGTGGGTGTTAAGGTTAGGAAAGTATAAGAATGTGAATAGAGAAGATTGATCCTTGGTTTTGAATACTGAATGCTTCTTTTGGATTTAAAGTGATCAACAGATACGTTGCTGTACATGTTTTTTTTGGTCTGCAGAGATTGCTTAAATGTATTTAGTCTTCAGTCCAGAGACATGATTGTTGACCACCTTGTTCAAGTGCTGAAAGATACTGTAATGTTTGAAGCATGGCAGTCTGAAGAGAAGCGGTGTCAAGGAGAGATGAGAACTCTAGAGCAGACAGGAAAAGAAAAGATCAGAAAGCTTCTAAAATCAGACAGGAAAAACTCCTTTTAGTTCAGGGCTTGAAAGAAAAAGAAGCACTAGAAATGGGTCAGAATAGGAAAAAGGAGTAAGAAGTTAGAAGAGGGAAGCTCACTAGTGAGCAA
>NW_009967366.1:0-1238 GCF_000747805.2 Chaetura pelagica | reverse complement strand
TTTTATATTTATGGCATTAGGCTTCTGTTTTGTCCAACTTCCAGTCCCTGTCCAACATCATAGGATGCTTATTGGTGAATTTTAGCCAAACTAGATAGATGGGTAGAAAACTTCAAGATCATTAATTTCCACAAGTTTGTGTAAATTAGTGACTGAGTAAGGAAGAAATAAAGCAGTCTTCAACCCTTTTTTAGTAGAGAGTAAAGTCAGTGGAAGGAGAATTGAGCATGAAATCATTGGAAAAGCTGTCAAGAATTTGGCTTTGAACTGCAATAGCTGAAATCCAGCCTTAAAAAAGGCTTTGGAATAGGAAGGTGGGAGTTTGGGTGTTGCACACTCCTAATGTCTCAATGGTAAATTTTACCTCTTGATTAGTACTGCATTTTGGTTCCACATCAGATTCAGTTGTATTCCAAAGTTTTTAACAATGTCTTGAACAGAGGAAACTGCACAGCTTTTCTGTATGCCTAAATAGAAGCTGGAAGTAATTAGAAAAGGTACATAAATCCATAGGCTGATACTCGGGTATATTCTAACTGCATAGACTTCTCAGAGGTTTCAGTACCTTAGAAAACTAAGAAATGCTCTACAATACAATTGCCAGCTAAGTTGTAGGTCCATCATTTGCTGCTGTGTCTGTGCCTCCCTGCACTGCTTGGGTCAGCATGAGTTTCTATATCTGCATCTGTTCTGGTTTTCAGCATTGTAAATACTAGCAAACAAAGGCAAATTGCTGCTTCACCCTGATGGTTTGTGGAAGGGTTCATCTCTTTGACAAAATCAAGATGAAATTTTGAGCTTGCCTCTGCTGTATTGAGCAGGGTGTACAGGTTGTAGGCTAGAAATCTGCAAGCACACACCTTTAACAAGTGTAGACCTGCATATTTAGGTAATTCATAGAAGCATGTATTTTATAGAAATGTAGCCTAGTGTTTTTTTCTTCTCCTTTCAAATGTCATTAGGGGAAAAAAATTGAAGTTATAGCTTAAATATACATTAAAGAAATAATGCCAGCCACCACAAATGAAACACATAGACAGGGGGATTTAATAAAAACACTAGGAGAAAACTTGAGGGTCTCATGCCTGTGTGTGTGGTCTCTCCCCTCAGAGAAAGAAAGTTATTGGTTAAAAGGCATGTAGTCAGCTATGTATGTATATAGATATGTGTGTGTGTATATCTCCCCTTTTTGAAGGGGCGATAGTGCATACATGTTTTGATTTTTTATTTTTTTTTTT
>NW_009967365.1:0-1238 GCF_000747805.2 Chaetura pelagica | reverse complement strand
TTACTTTGGACATACAGGTTGTCCTGAAACTGTGTCCAAATACCTTAAATGGTATGAATAAGCCTAGGTGCCCAAAACTACTAATGTGTAAGCATAAACTCTGTTCTGAAACAGAAATAAGGTTCATAAGCAGGTTGAGTCATCTTTGTGGAAAAACAATTCAATGTTTAGTGAATCTAAATGCAACATTGACAGAACTGGACCCACATAGAAAACTGTGTGGTAAACACATGAAATAGAAATTTTTTAGGTAAGTGTTAAGGTGAGAATTGTATTTTGGAATAATTTGCATTTTGGAACAGTTTACAGTAGTGTTCCTGGAACTACAATTATTCCCATCTCCCAGATTTGCACATAGAGGAGGAGATCAGACTCTGACAAGGGAATAGCAATGAAAGTGCTGTTTGGGGCACTTTGATATGGGGCCTGGGAAGAGCACTCTGCTTTTTCCCTTTCCCAACAGCTCACTGGGCTTTTGCAGCTGAGCAGCCTGCATTGGGAGGAAAAGTTTCTGCACCTGATACGTAGGTAAGAGGGACAAACAATGGCCCTGTACAGAAATGCAAATCCCCATGAATCCTCAGGAGTTGCCTCTTCTGCTCTTCACAATGTGTGAGAAAACTCCCCATAACATTTCACAGACATTTCATTCCATTTAGAAAGAGAAAGCTCCCTAGTGGGATCAAAGATGGATCGATCACTTTACATAGAAATAAAGAAGTATATTTTAACTGTGTTAGAAACACAGTTTAAATTGTTAAAAAGCCACACGTGTTTTTGAGTTTTCTGGAATATGTACCGCTTTTCTTGTTTGCAACTCATATGACACACCTTTCATGGCAGTTTTGTTTCTATTTCTGTTTAGCATCAGTTTTAGGTTTTCCTATATGTTTGGTTTACAAGCATTACAGTAAGTGTTGAAGTGAAATATTTTTGTGCCAAAAACATTTGTCTAAAAACCAAGCTGGAATTCAAACAAATTATTTAAATATTTACCTAAGTCTTTTTGTTAAACACTAGTTTTGCAGATTGTAAGATTTGGCTTATTAACATTTGAAAGTGTTACTGCAAGAGAGGATCTTTAAAGTTAGCAGATTAATATATTGACCTAGATATATAAAAATGGTAACAAATTGGTGAGGATTATTTGTTCAAATTGTGATGCAATCATCCGTTTTGATTAGAGAATCACAGACGAGAATAATTCTGGTTGGAAAAGACCAAGTCCAACCATTAAC
>NW_009967364.1:0-1239 GCF_000747805.2 Chaetura pelagica | reverse complement strand
CCCCCAGGATCATCTTAAAGGCCCAATTTATCTCTGGAGTAAGTCTGCTGAACTCAGTATAGACAGTCTGACAGAAATACTTCAAAGTATTTTTACAGACATCTCAAGAAGATTATACCCAAACTCAAGATATTCTTCAGCTCAGGAGCTCTCAGTCTCAGAGATAAGAAGCCCGTACTGTATAATATCTGATTTTCCCTTGAACTATTTAAAGATTGAATGGGTACAGCTATCATTCTTGAGTGGATTTTGTAATTGTAGAAGTTAGTTTGGGATGACACCAGCTGCAGTTCAGCTACATTACTGACTCAACAGAAACTTCACAAACTGCTTCTTTTAGGGTCTACCCGGGAAGTCCTATCAAGAAGGGACACAGATTGTACATAGCCAATACAATCAGAAACTATTTAAGCATGTAGCAAGAAAGTTGCTGAAATGTAACTGCCAAGTTTCTTGAAACAGCACTGAGATTGCAGCAGAAAATGCAAAAAATGAAGTAATCTTTCTTAAATTCTTCCCCCCCACTAAAACACACTGCATTCAGTCTCATGCAGAAGAAATCAAATATATTGCATTTAAGAGACAATGTAACATAAATTTGAACAATACCCTCTCTTTATTATCCAACAACTCTATAGATATGAAACCTTCGTATGTCAAATCTGCAGTTTGTCAACCATCATGAGTAACTTCACTGTGATTTCTGTGCATTGTTAAGTGAGCACTTCAGTGCCTTTGCTGCTAGGCACTCTTACTGTATACTTAATGTATATTCCCCACCTCAAACAGATTTTTCAAGAACCTTTTGCTTAAATCTGTGTTCTTTCCAATAAACCCGCACAATCCTGTTTTTAAGGACTGGATGTTAAGACTCTCCTTTCTGCACTTGGGCATTCCCATTTGTGGTACACTGAAATCTGAGGAACAGATCCACAGCTCTTACAGCAAGTGCTTGTGCTACTCCTGCAGTATAAACAGCCCTAAAGGGGTACTTAAGATGCTCAAGGGATGGAAAAGCTGAATCAAAGAGGGAGGGAATTCTAATGCACTCTGAGTAGAATGCTGTGGAGATAACAATTGCCCTTCCACTCAAGAATTATCTTAGCACAATCTAGGCCTCCAGATGCAGAACTGGAGCTGCTATTCTAGTCCTCACTTTGAAGAAAACTTACATGGGTTATTATTAATTTCCAAAGCAATGCTACAATTATCTTATCTTTACCTCTTCTTTTTTTTTTT
>NW_009967363.1:0-1238 GCF_000747805.2 Chaetura pelagica | reverse complement strand
GGAAGATTTGAAAGGAAAGGGGGAGGGAAGAGCCACTCTCCCTCACCCCAGCACAAACAGGTTGTGCTACTGGCCGTGGAAATCACCCAAGTATCCAGAAGTAAAAGCAGGTAGCAACATGTAAGTAAAGGCAAGGGAGAGCACCCTACCTCCTCCCCCTTCTGGATTCTCCTGCTGGAGCTAATGATAATTTTGTGTCCTCTCTCAAAAGTGACCACCTCAGCCACACAGTTGGGTGCACACGAATGGTTGATGTACCTGTGAAAACAGAGGTGGAAAAAGGTAACCTCGTAAGGAAGCGCTGCCCTGGAGGCAAATCTAAGCCAAACCTTAGGAGGACCTTAGCTCCAGGGGTGCACTGACTTTCCAGATATAATTATATTACTCTGTACTTGTTTCTTTACCTAGAAAATGTCAAAAAGAATCAAGAGTTAACAAAGTTTCCATTCTTTCCTCCTGTCTGCCACGAAACTTGGACAAGCAAAGCTAATGCACAAGATGACATTATTTCAGCGGAATAGTCTGAAGGCTGAATGTACCAGCTCAGAGAATAAAAAACATGGAGAAGATCCCAAACATGAGCCCCTCACAAACAGCCCCAGGCCAGGGAAAGTGGATGAGGCCCCAGGAGGAGGTCGGGCATCTCTCCAGAGCCACCCACCTGGCAGGACCTCCTGTCAGGGTGGCATCGATGACGTGGTCATTGTCAATGCGGAACATGTAGACGCCGCGGTTCTGGAAAACAATTGGAAAAAAGACTCTTGTAGATTTGACAGAATTGTCAATTCACAAAAGGAAGCAGCAACATGGGTCACCTCCATGTGTCCTCCTGCATTCAGGATCAGACCCTGCCCATGGGCTCTCGAGGGAAAGGGTGAGTGTCATGCTGCCATTGCCCTCCCTGCTGTGCCAGGGAACAGGGGGGTCATAAACAGGGATCTCTGGAGAATTATTATTTCCCCAACAGCTGCTGTGCTGCCTTTCACCTCGGGTCTTGAAAGGCTTCCCAAAAGTGTCCTAACTGGTGCAAAACCACAGAGATAGACTTTGAAGAAGTTCTCATTAAACACTGTGGTCCAGACATCTGTCAGAGCTCTCCCTTTGGCCTCTGGGACAGAGGGTGTGTGTTACCTCCACCTGGCCAGGAGGGTGCTGTGAGATTTATTGAACATTTAAGTGTTTAATGATCCTTTCTTAAAAAACACTGTCAACTCCCCTGGTTGTATTTTTAGCCTACT
>NW_009967362.1:0-1235 GCF_000747805.2 Chaetura pelagica | reverse complement strand
TTTTTTTTTTTGTTAATGTCAGAATGCCCTCTCACATTCCAAGTCCTTGCTTTGGAAAGTTTCTAGGGCCTCAAGCCTTTCCTATATTGCTAATCTGCACTGATGGCTTTGTTACCATAGTGTCAGTGCTATTTCTACCTGACATAGGCAGAGTAAGCTTAAATCCATTCACAAAACGCAACTGCACATAAAATATCAAATATTCAAGCACTCCACATTGGACTAGTTCCAAAACTAGAACCAAGTCAGCTGTATGCTAGCAAGGAATTCCTATACAAGGAATTCAATCTGATATAAAACTGTGTACAAGGAATTCAATGCAACTGACAAAAGACATGGGTGTATTTCTCTTACTGTTTTAAATCTTAAACTTGGGTCAAATCTTCAACTCCATGCTACAACATGATGTAAAATAAACTGCAACAACTTCCTAGGGCTTAGCTTATTCAATTCATAATTTTTATAAATGAAATATCTATTTGCATAATACAAGTGTGATAATAATCAAATCATTCTAGTCGAAACAGACCTCAAGAGGTGATCTAGTTCAACCTCCTGCTCAAAGCAGCATTAATATGTGAATACTCATTAATGATACAGGTTGAACTCTTAACCTTGCAGACCACTAATCACATGTAATCCTTAATCAAATGCACTCAAACGCCTTTGATAGGATTAGTTCTCTGCACCAGGGTTTGTGGGACGAGTTATTTGCCATACGTTATTCCTAAGCATGGCATAGTATAGTACTTCCCAGCTACCTCTGGAACCAGTATCACATTTTCACTCCATTTTAAATGTTTTTAAAAGGTACTGTTTTGAGAGCAGTTTTGGAAGTGGGTCTGCTCTACACATGTAGATTTTGGTATATGAGAACAGGATACGTGAAGGGTGATAAACCAGTAAGCAAGGCAGGAAGCACAGAGTTGGGTCCCAGTTTTAGGTGTGTTTCAGAAGTTGAACAAAGGAGAGAAGTCCTGCTCTGAGACACACCTGATAAAGCCAGGAAAATTAACATGACTAACACCAACAGTCTTTTAATCTTCAGTGCCGGTGACCTAACTTGAGCAGAGTACATTTGGGAACCTTTGCCTTAGTAGTGTGGTTTAATTTTGTTCCTCTAATTTTGTTATGATAAGGATTTCAATTTTGGATTTGTATTCAAGTTTGCAACTTTTATTTCATGCATGAAGAAGTTATTTAATATGCTGCAGCATTGCTAATGAAAAAAAAAA
>NW_009967361.1:0-1237 GCF_000747805.2 Chaetura pelagica | reverse complement strand
ATAAGTCTATAAACTCACAGGTGGTACAGACAAAGTGAATATGGAATTTTTAAAAAGTGCCAAGAAGAACTAGGGGATTTCAGTGAAATTACAATGCAATTACCAAATAATTTCTAAAAATAATCAGTGAGCTTGATACACAACCCAGTATACACATCCTTCTCACCTGCAGCTTTCCCATACTTGAAATTTACAGATCAACTACAGAAAAAATAGCTCTGCAGGACAGGAAGCCACATCCGTCCTTGCAGGCATAGATGTGTGCATGGCCTTAAAGCCAACATCTTCATCAGAGGTTTGGAAGGTAACCCAGAGTAATGGGTGTGGGTTCAGAATGACCATATTCCCAGGCAATTTCCTCTAGTTCATGGGTCCTCAGCCTCATGCACCTGCACTTCAGAACTCCTTGGGAGGGAGAAGGTATAGTGAAAGAAAAATACTTTGAAACAACCTGCCAGTTATCTTTCTTCTAGCTGTTCTCTCTTAGCTAGAAAGGCTAGCTTCATGCTGTCTGCCTTTTCAGGTAATGTAGCAGAGAACTGCACAAAAGTTCCTCAGGGTTTTTTTGGATGCAGTTTCACCTTCCGAAGCAGGAGGGAGGGGAAAACTTGGTACAAGATTCATAGTGTTTGTCAGGGCAAATTTCCAAATACTTTTATTCTCAATGAGTATCATAATCAGATTGCTTTGTTAAGAAACAAGGACTGTTGTGGTGCTTATATAATCCATCCAAATTGTAAAAATCATTCTCTACATGCTGAAAAACGTTTTATTTTCCAACACAAAGAAGGCTCTAACTTAAGATCTAAAGTAGGAACTTTTCAGCTGTAGATTTGCTACAGTTTAAGTACTTGAAGAATTATGTTAAGCTTCTTATCAATAACATCTATATTTAAGATGTCAGTTTTACTTATACGTAGAAGTCATTTATTATCTCATTAAATTGTATAAAATTGGCAATACTGAGCAAGAAGTAAAAAGTGTTAATCATCACAATGCCTAAATACAAAGGAAATTCAGGTCAGAATAAAGATTGCCTGTGGGGCAAATTAACATAGAATCACAAAAACATAGAATAACTTGGGTTGGAAGGGGTATCTGGAGAAGACATAGAGCAAGGCACTGGTTTCCAGAGATATGCTCTAGTGCCTGGATCATCTGGTTTAGCATCATCAATCACTCAGGAGAACTGCACTAATATTAAGATCAATAGACTGGTTTTGGTTCTATTTTTTAA
>NW_009967360.1:0-1237 GCF_000747805.2 Chaetura pelagica | reverse complement strand
AAAAATAAAGATACAGGAGTGAGGTAGGCTCAGAGACCAGAGGAGCAAAGGAACACAGTGACTGTCTATTCTACATATACTGGATTTGTATTTGTTTTACCAGCAAATAATAAATAGGTCATTAGGTCTTAGGAGCATTTATTTCAAGGCACAACTGTGCTGAACAGGAAGAAAATGCTCTTACACCAGAAGGTGTTGTTGAAGTGCTCCCTGTGAGGAAACCTCTGCACAGACTTTTCTTAAAAGGGCAATGGTATTTTTTTTATCTTCTGATATATTTAATACACACATGAGAGAATGATACTTAATTCCAACAGGAAAATCCTATTGAAAGCAAAATGTCTTTTTTTTAATAAAATCTGAAGTGAAATTTTCTTGTATCAAAAGGCAAATCAGTGGTTCTGTTAATCCTTCTGTTTGAGAAAATGAAGGTGAATAATTGTCCCCTTTTACATTTATTTCTGTACTTTTCCCTATTTCTGTCTCTTCCCTACCTCCTTGAAAGCAGCAAGCAGGTGCCCCAAAAGTCCTCCTTTTCCAGTCTTAAGTAAAAAAAGATCATAAACCTTTCCCTCTTACAGATACTCTAAGCACGATTATATGAAGATTTTAAAAAACAGCACTGCTGTCATCATTGTATTGGCCTCTGTCTTTCCAAGGACAGATTATACTAAAACAATAGGTGCTGGTGTGTGACCTCTGAGCATTAATGGAAATGTCTTTGTGTATTTGTTCTTTATGTCTGTCATTCCATCTGAGGTTAGTCTCTCTTAACTGTTCTCCTTACTTTTGTCTGTCCTTCTACACGGTGTCTCCTCTTTCCCCACAGGACTATGAGAGTAAGCTGCAGGCCTTACAGAAGCAGGTAGAGACAAGATCCTTGGCAGCTGAAACAACAGAGGAAGAAGAAGAGGAGGAAGAAGGTGAGTTTGATGTCTTAAATGAAAATAATAATATTGCCTTTGGTTTTTGTTTTGATTTTGAAGTTTCTTTTTTTTCTCCTTAGTAGAAGTTCTTAGTATTCATGCTTGTATACCTGTGTTTCTGGACAGTAAACAGAGTTTATTATTCCCATGATTCTTGCTTTCCTTCCACTATTTCAGCTTTTAACTTTAATAATTGTTAACTAATTTAAAATAATAGGAGTAGAATTTGTGTTCTCTGTTCCAAATCTCCTTATTCAATTATTAGCATTGCAGTGCTAGCAGTGGGGAAATTTGAATCCAATTTCTCCTCT
>NW_009967359.1:0-1237 GCF_000747805.2 Chaetura pelagica | reverse complement strand
AGTTGCTTTAAAACGGTGATCTCAAAACTTTATGATGACACGTTAGAGAAAGACAGTCAAGAACCATCTACATTTTTCTTCTATTGATCCAATTATCATTTACCAGAGTTGAAGGACATACTGCTCCTTTTGTCTCATTTCTGCTTTTCGGATCAAGGATGCTGCAAGTTTGTCTCTATATCATGTTGACGTGCGATTACCTAGCATGACAAGTTTAGCTGAATTTAGAAAGCTGGTCAGATGCCAATCTATAATTCCATATTTATGCAGCAGATTATATATTATGCTTATGTTTTATGTATTTTCTGTCACAGCCTAGTAGCTTCTTCCCTAATTATTTTTCCATCTTCTGCAACTTTGATTCTTTTCTTATGTCTGAAGTGAAAATCTGATTAGTTTCCTCGTAAATAGGCATTTTAAAATTAAATAGGGAATCAATATATCAAAAAAGACACGTGGAGACCGCAAATAAAAATGGAGGCTAACCATCATCAATTCAGGTGTACACAAGTGTCGAATCAGGAGAGAGAGACATATTTCAGATTACTCAGGCTCAGCATTAAATGTGCTCATTTCACTAGGTGTACTATTTTTTTTATTTTGTAGATAACTGGTATTTAGTTCCCTACAGTACATTTGTGTTAATACTGGTACCTATCTTTTATACTTATTTTTGTATTTATGTGTTTGTACATCAGGCTAACTACTTATTGGAAATGGTGCATTTGGCAACAGTTACTTTTGATTGACCAATTGCACCAACATTTTTAGAAAGGTTGAGAATAGAAATTTCTAGGTTCATGTAAGCAGAATCTGGAAAAAATCAGAAAATATATTTCTAAGACAAAGAAGCATTTTTACATAAAATATTCTCAGTCATTTATCACTCATTTCATAGTCAAAACACTCCTAGCTTGGCAAAACAAGGTTACCAACAGATGTTAAATGTAGCATCTCTGAAAAGTTTTGAAAACGGCTTCCTTGAAAACCTCAGAAACCTAAGTTACCTCACCTCCCACAGCCTACAATTTATTTGAGATACCTTATTCCAATGATGAATTCACTTACATCACTTGCACGCTCACAGCATCATAAGTAACAGTGATTCACTAAATTATTCATGTCAAAATAGTCCAAAACATCTTACCAGAATTTCCCATTCATCTATCAAACATTCCAATATATGATGACCATCTTGCTAAGTTTTACTGCTTTTAACCCAGACAATAAAAAAAAA
>NW_009967358.1:0-1237 GCF_000747805.2 Chaetura pelagica | reverse complement strand
AGCTGCTCAGAGTTGTAATAAACCCACAGGCACCCAGGCCAGCCAAGCATATTTTCTGTTCTCTATTAATCTTCATCCCAGAAGCTAAACTGCCATCTTACTTGCATGATCATCCCTCTCTGGCTACACTATTGTCACTGGAGTTCAGTAGGTTAAGATAATTTTTATTATTATTCCCAGTATTTCTGATTTGCATACTAACAGTATCTAGGAGTTCAGATCTCAGTTAGGAACCCACACAGCCAAGAGAAACACAATTCATCCTGAGGTTGTAAATGTGTTAATGTACTTAGACTCACAATGAAGAGCAACCCATCACATGATAGTGTATTTTCTTATTGTCTCATTGAAAAGCTGCACAGCACTTGGTCAGGTTATCACCCATTGCTTGGTAGGTTGACTGGTTGCATTTTATGTTTCAATCCCACAAAGATGCCCAGGGACTTATAGTGAGGCCTCCTTCTTTCCTAAAATCAAACAAAATTAAATATATGTTGGTCCAGCAATACCTCTGCAACAGGCTTTTCTTCACCATCCCTTTGGGTGGAATGAGCCCTGAAAAACTGCTACAAAAACCTGGAATTCACCAAGCCAGTCCTGAGCAAGGTGAGCAGCTAAGCAGGGGAATTAGTTCTTGCCTGAACAAGCTCATATCACTTGAAATCAAGTAATCACAGTCACCCCCTGGGTTCTTACCCTAAAGTTCCCAGTTCTGCTCTGAACCTTCTCTACAATTCTGGAAAAATCCTGTTGTGCCCCAGGTTTCCCTTTGTCTCTAGAGCTTCCCCAAAGCTGAGGCAGGGCCTGGCAGTGCCCAGGGCTGGGAAAATGAGACCTTGTTTATACCTTGTATGATCCTCCCCTAACAGCAGAAACTACAAACACTGGCAGTAAAGGGGAGTTTTGCCTGAGTGAGGACAAAGCAAACTGATCATCTTGTGCTGCTTATTTATGAGGTTTTATTAATGGTGTCACAGCAGGTTATTCTGGCAGAGTTTGAGGCTGGTGCTGTGTCTCCCAGGACCCTGACACCTGCCCCTGCAGCAGCACCTGACCTGCCTCAGGTTTTCTGCTCCTGTGTTGCACTCGAGGTGGCTGCACAAGGACCTGCAGGTGATTATCCAGCAAGGGCACTGCATGGGAGAGCAGGAGAAAGGGACTCATTTCCCACTCCACTATTGCTATAAGGCTACAAGATGAAACAAGTGATGAAAAACCCCTGTGAGCCCTTTTCCCT
>NW_009967357.1:0-1236 GCF_000747805.2 Chaetura pelagica | reverse complement strand
TTTTTTTTTTTTTTTTTTTTTCTTTTGTAGGCTGTTTCATAGTGCTTTGAAAAGCTGAAGAAACTTAGATGACAAAGGCCTTCTGTCCAAGTTCTTACATCACCTGCACTTTGCAACTAGGTGATCTACAGAGCTTTCAACCCAGACTCCTGGAGGACTACAGGGACAGACACGGTGTTTTCTCTAGTGTAGCTTTGGAAGGAAATAGTGATGCTCTCAAGGATGCACAAGGGAAGAAAAAGAAAACTGGTGTCCTCTTATGGAGATAAGAACCAGTCAGGGTCCAGAACTGGGGACACAGTGCAATTGCATAGACTCCCCACTAGTCAATAAGGTTGTGACTATAAAAATCTGCCCAGGAAACAGTCTCAGCACTGGAATAAAATCATCATTACTACAAAAATGCCAAACATTCTTGAAATTAGTGTGTCCTAGTCTAACATTCAGTCTCCCAGACAATTGCTGGGTGAAGTTTGCCTCTTGAGGTACTCATGGTACTCTCTCTGAAAGGCACTTAGCATGAAGCCACCCTGTTTCTGAAGCCAAGAGATTTTATTAGCACCTCTATTTCTCTAACTGCTGATCTGTGTCACCACAAACATTCCCAAGCATGTTTCCCTAAGAATACATCCCTACCCCTTAAATAAGAAGAACTAGGGAAGATGATAAGCTTTGGACCCTGATTCTCCACACTGCTTAATTAATGATCTCATTCCATGGATCTGTTTTGGACCTCTGTTTAGTGCCCTGTAGGACAGATCTGTCTGGCAGATTTCATGTGAGCCCATCTGTAGTATTTTCCTTTGTTTGATCACTGGTCTCTTGGATTTAGCAGTGTTGGCATTCCCAATGTTGGCCTTTGGAAGTCTGATATGAGCAGCATAAACAACTCTCAAGGGCAATGTTTTTAGGTCATTAGTTAACTGGATGATGAGATGTAGCCATGCAGTTACTGTACCTACTCCACAAAAGATGTCCTGAAGGAAGGTCCACAAACAGTTTGACTGCCAGCTTACCATTGAAGTTCCAAAAAAGTCTATACATCTCATGTTTCCTTCTGAGCATTCTCTGAAAATATCCACTCCTGAAATATTCATGATGCTGAGCATATCAAAACTTATCTCACACCAAAGTAGTCTAAATACCTGATTAGAACTTTCTCTGCATAGACTGTTTTACCATGCCTGGTCACTGCACAATCGCCAGACCAAGTACTGGACACACATGAGCAGAATT
>NW_009967356.1:0-1236 GCF_000747805.2 Chaetura pelagica | reverse complement strand
AAAAAAAAAAAAGTGTCAGAGTCCAACCTGATAGTGATGAGAATGGCACTTTACGTGCATATTACATTAGTATTTGATGTACCTATTAAAGTATTTTCCATCCTCGGGAAAAGTTGTCCTTTCATGATAGTCTACCACAACTGCTATTTATTGTAATATTCAACACAGAGTGTCTCTTTTTGCCTAAAAATACCCAGAAGATTCATTAACTCCCTGGATTTACAATGGGAAGGTTTTGTTTGTTTGTTTGTTTAAAGAGTTAAGATAAGCCAAGGATAAGAAGATTAGTAGTCATAATATTAATCTTTTTGCTGTACCTAACAGCTTCATTTACAATTTAAGGCACAACCCTTTGTGGAATTGCTCTTCTGTTGAGATGAAGTTGATGTACTTGCTAGGAAGTTACTTCTACCTCTTCTGTCCTCCTCTGAGATGTAATGGATGTGCTCTCAGGAAATTAAATCTGATAGGAAACACTCTCACTGACTTCAGTGAACCCTTATAAGGCTAAAACAGAAAAATAAGGTTCACAAGTGACAAAGGAACCCCACACACTTAATTTAAATATCAAGTCTTCTCTGACAGATGAGACTTAGAAACATACTATCTGTTCATATTATCATTAATACTTAAGAAAGGTGTATTTTGACAATTTCCAGGACAGATTCTACATACACTGCTTCCATCATTGGAAAGGAGTAACACCACACATACAATACACATTAAACAGCAGACTCCAGCCCTTAACTTCACAGCACAGTTGAGCAGCTTCATGCTACATTAGTCCTGTAATGCAAAGAGAACCCAAAAATAGAGGCATTTTTAACCTGGACTGTCTAAGCCTCCAAGGAAATGAGGCTTAAGCAGTCCCACATCTGTTCACTTGTCACATTTAACTTCTAAATTTGCTGGCCAATTTCAAACTAATTTCATAAAGGGTTTGAAGACTCAAAAACAATTAAATTCCTGCAAATTCTACAAAAATTAGAAGCTGAGCACAAAAGAGACACCTACATAATGCTCCTACTGGAGAAAAATGAGTTTTGACTAATCTATTATCCACCACCTATCTAATGAAACACACCGTGTATGTTCATATATATCTCTTTGAGTATCTATACACTGTATATATTCTAAGCCTAACTGGACATGGTCATGGACAACCAGTTCTAGTCAATCATGCTTGAGGAAAATGGTTGGAATAAATTATTTTTAAAGGTCTCTTCCAACCCAAAC
>NW_009967355.1:0-1236 GCF_000747805.2 Chaetura pelagica | reverse complement strand
AAAAAAAAAATGGCACAGACTCAATTTCTATGATGTTCTGTTTTCATCTGGAAGAAGAAAGTTTTCAAGCTTAGGTGCCAAATGCAGGAAAATTAGATCTGTATTTAGACAGTGAAATAAGAGGTTCAATTTTTCAAAGGCACCAGTATCCTGGATTCCTAATTGCTACCAGAAGAAACTGAAGTCTCACTTCTAAAAAGGTCTTTTCAACTCCTGAACAACAAATTCTATTTGCAAAGCATTTCCACAAGAAATGTCCAGCAGGGACTGAGGGGCAGAAACCCACTGAAAAAAACCATACAGGTCTTTTTTCCCTTTTGGAGTTCAACCCCTGGCAACAGGCAACTCAGATGGATTGAACAGCAAATCAAGTGCTCAAAGGTCCCATGCTCAGCTCTTCTTCCATGCACTGAAGGGTTGAACCCAAGATACTGCTGATGGAAATCCAGCTATTGTGGGTTTCTCCAGGCTCTCAAACCTAAATCACCTCTTTGCTATGTGGTATGAGATCCCTGCTCTGGGCTGTTGTCCTTATTCCCAGTATTAACCCACCTTCTGACAATAATCCAACCCTACACATAGTGGTCCAGCTCCATCTGGCCATCAAAACCAGGAGGCACTATGTGTAAAACTGGACATTGTGTCCCATGGAGAAGCTTTCATGGCAGATGCTCCCAAATCCCAGCCAAAGGATATGAAAATATTAGCTTAAACTTGCTTTCAAATTCTTTTTTCCCCCTTACATAACCTATCATCTGCTGGCACCTGGTCTTCTCCCTGAGCTTAGAACATCCCTGCCAACCCCTTGTGTTGGAAGTGTTACTCCATGATTCCATACCCTGGGTTATCATGATGCTCTTTAGTCCTCAGCACAGACTCTAAGCAGATGGGAATGTTAGCAGAGTGTGAGCTTCAGGACTTGACCTTGACTGGACCAAATCCTGAGAGATGTTGAATTAGGTCTAACACTAGGAACTTCCCATCTTTTCTCCCCAAATACCAAGACCCAGGATTGACACTGGTGGAATTTTAGGTGTTCCTAGATAACATAACACCTGGTGGAATGGCTGGTGGTGTGAGAGAGCCAACAGGACTACCCAAAATTCTGGGGGGAAAGGGAAGTTTGTCATGAACTACTGAAAAGCAGCCTGGTGCTGGGATGAGGAACAACACTGTCTGGAGTGAGCTGTCATCTAGAGATGGGAGAGCTTCATCCTCTCATCCTTCTGAGAAGGG
>NW_009967354.1:0-1234 GCF_000747805.2 Chaetura pelagica | reverse complement strand
GTGACCATCCAGCCAATTCCTTACCTACCAAAGCAGCCATCCACCCATCTCTCCAACTTAGAGAAAAGGGTGTTCAACTCATTGAGTGTCCACAAGCAATATTTATTCACTCCCATGGGAGTGAAATGCAGCAGGATCTGATGTTAAATCCTTAGCAAAGTCACCTGAAATTTCTCCTACAGCTTGGCTGGAGCTGGATTGGTTGGCTTCATCTCACCTCCTGTGTGGTGGAGAATCCTGATGAAGCCTGAGAGTGTTAAGGACCAAATCCCACTGAAATTAATTCTTCTGGAAAAGGAAAGGGACTTAAAAGATAATTGCAAGATGGAAAGAATTGCCAGTGTTGCCCTTTGTAACAAATGCTTTCAGGACAAGTGGGGACAAAACAGCTTCAAGTCTGTGGGACAAATCAAATTTGAGCTGCACTGCAGGTTATTTCCTTCCTTAGAATAGGACTCTGCCCATTTCTACATCAGAAAAGGATGCAGAAAATCCACTGTTGCAAAGCATGTCTACAAAGACTTGCAAGAGACTGCTGTAGTGCTTTTTGGGTGTCTTGGGGGTGTTTTTGTGACTGTAATGGCCTGGGTGTTTCACAAGGCAAAGAAAAAGCCAGGCAGCACCCATGTCATGAGAGCTGGGTAATTAAAGACCCATCATGCCCTACTGTTTGGTTTTCCTCGTGGGATTTTCAGCTCACTTGCAGCATTTTAACAGATCTTTTGGAATTTCAGGAATTATTTTAGGCAAACCACTTCATCTTCTCAAGCTTAAGCCATGTCCCATCTCAAACCCAACTCTGCCAGAGCTTGCTTTGAACCATTTTTGGAAGTCTTGGGAAGACTTCTACAAGGAAGCTGTATAGTTACCCTGAGGACAAGGTAATGCCAATGGGTAATATTAAACTCTACCATCAGCAAGACTGAAATTTTCCAGCTCCTCAGAGAAATACCTTGACTGTTAAGGAAGTGATATTTCCCCACAACTTGCTCTTGAAATTGCAACGTCAATTGTTGCTGAAATGCTTCAGACTGAGGCACACACAGAGCATGAGAATTGCTGCTTCAATAGTTATGTGGGACTCAGCAAAAGGTTTCTCTTAGACTACAAAATACTGGGCAACCTTAGTGACATGAGTCTGTCCTTCTCGTGTGCAGAACAGCTTCTGGCTCCAGGCAAAGCTGCCTGCAAGTGTAACTCCACATGAACATTTACCATGAGCCCCAAAACAAAC
>NW_009967353.1:0-1235 GCF_000747805.2 Chaetura pelagica | reverse complement strand
CTTCTCTAGGAGAATGATGTGGGAAACCTTGAAGATGCAGTAAGCATCCTTAGCCTTCTTTTCAGAAGTGCATCAGGGCTGCATGTGAAATCAAAGGGGGTTGTTGGCTTGGCCCTGCATCCTGACAGGCCTAACTCAGAAGCAAGGTGTGGAATTGTGCCAACAGAAGAACATCTGTATTGGGAGTGCGCAGAGCTGAATCCAGTTGGAGCATCACATGCCCATGGAAATCTAGCCACCTGTAGACACTGAGATGTTGCCAGGCCTAAAGCGTATTTCATAGTAGAGGAATTATGGTGATGGGAAATGAGCACCCATGGTTTTCACCACTTTCAAAGGGGTCTGCCAATCATGTGCACCTGTGAAAATCAGAGTCCTGGAACATGGCAGTGGTTCCTTACTCTTTCACCTTGGCTTACTCCCTAGATTTGGATACAAACAGCTGAAACTATTCCTAATATGGAGACATGGATCTATTTAGCACAGCAAACCAGGATGAGCTGTACAAACGTAGTTCCCAAGAGAATCTAAATCATTGCTGTAATGATCAAACCACAGTCTCCAGAAGTTTTGTGACAAACTCTTCCTCTGAGTTTTCAACGTGGCAGCCTTTACTGCTGTGGAACAGCAACATGATTACTCAATGCAAGACAATTCAGAAACTTAGCTACAGTAATGGGAATCGATATTGAGTGTGCATATTGCCAAAATAAAATAAATTTATTGCAGAATTATTGCAACAAACTCTATAAGCACACATCAGAACATTAGAAAATCGAACAGCTCAGAATGCAATGTACAATTCCAAAAAATCTCAATGGTGTCAGCTCTGCAAAGGCTCAGCAAGTTGCACAACCTGAACCCTGTGTCCCAACCTAGCAATTGTACTCATACAATTAATAAAGTACAGCTATATTTTAAAGGCTGTAACTGAAATTAGGTTTTCTTTATTCTTTCATGGTATTGCTTTAAAGTCTGTTAAAAGATGTTTGGCACACCTTCCTCAAATCCTGCAGAACCTGCCTTGCTACTTGGCAGGGCACATCATTGAGTTTATCTGTATAATTAATGTACCTGCTAATTAGATGTTATTTGTGGCATAACTCTGAGACCAAGGCAACAAAGCAGAGCAGAAATTGTCAGAGTTAGTATCTTTCCAAATGGTATCATACAGCTTGTGTATTGAATGGGATATGGAACATTTTGAGAATTTGATGTAGTTTATAGTCTAAAAA
>NW_009967352.1:0-1236 GCF_000747805.2 Chaetura pelagica | reverse complement strand
TGGGGTGTCAGCCACTCCACACAGCTTGGTACCATCAGTTTCACTTTATGCCTAGTTGTTGCTCACAACTTCACATTTGTCAGTTAGTGAAACTGGATACAAAATAATAAATTATTATATTACCCTCTTGATCATACGCTATTTGTTATTTTCACTTAACACAGGTCATTACTACGTTGGCCATTTTTCCATCTGTGTTTGCATTCAATCCTTGTTTAGTAGAAAGCAGATGTTGTGTAGTGTCATGTATTAGAACTATATATCAGAACACACTACAGACATGAAGTGCCAAATATGAGAGACAGTCATTCAGGTAAATAATTGCTTTTACTTAAGAAGGTGTGGTCATAGTTTCACTAAGCAAAGTACTGCTCCAGGCCGCAGTTTGTCAATAGGTTCTATTACCCCTACCCAGATTGTGTAACTGCCCAGGCATAAAATGTTTGTCTGGGTAAGATTGTGTGCTTTGGCTCAAAATGGCTTTGAAAAGTCAACTACACAGTGTACACATGAGCAGGAGGGTCTAGATTACTGTGAGTGTCAGAGTCCAGAAACAAGAATAAAAGGAAAGCTTTGAAAAGTGAGATTCTTTTATGTTGTTGAAGTTGTCTTTTTTTTCAGTTTGTTTCAGGTGGGAAAAAAAGTACTTTTTCTTTACTTTTTACACAGAGATAATTAATTTTGTTATGATGTTCAGCGTATCCATGATGGTACTCCACAAAGGAGCATGACATTAGAGGTTATCCACACAGACATGGGGCAAATGTATTCCAAAAAAGGCTAAAGTCTCTATTTGTTTTCACTGGGCTTTCCAGAGTCTGTAAATTCAGCTGTTTCTTGAATCCTGAGATTTAATAGTTGCACAAAGGTCTTAAATGTAGATTGCACTCAAAGTTGAAGCAGTTTGCAGCTGCAGAACTTGCAATATAGGTCTTAGGAAGATGAGAGCTAAATGAACAATGAATTTCACAGAACTTCAAATGTAAAAGCAAAGCTACTATACTGAAAAGTGCTCTATTAATTGGCATTGGCACTGCTTCCTTAACACCAGTGACAAAACAACTAGTTCCTGGAGATCCACTGCTGGATCTATTTAATTTCATTCTGTTGAGGGCCTTTTTGTATCTCCCTCATAACCCTCTTACTGTAGTACTTTCCAGGGAGGTACTCAGCTGCCATTTGTTGTTCATAAATCTTTCTTCCTTTCCAAGCCAAAGGAAATCTGTGCTGTTTATT
>NW_009967351.1:0-1236 GCF_000747805.2 Chaetura pelagica | reverse complement strand
ATCTCCCCTCTTTTGGTTCAAAGCCATCATCCTGTGTCCTCTCACTACAGGCCCTGCTCAAGGGTCTGTCCCCATCCTTCCTATAAGGTCCTTTTCCAGAGAAGGAGCCTGTCCTGGCTCAAACCAGGACACTTCCAAAACCACCTGGGGACTCCAGCAGTTCTTATGTCACTTAATCCCCAAGATACTTCTTGATCCTCACTTCACTTGCAACGTCTCTCCAGAAAGTCACCCCATGTCACACCTTTGGCAGCTCCCAAAGGCACTAACAAGGTCTTCTAGTGTTTGTCCATCCTGGTGACACCAGGGAGGAGCTCACCCAGGCATTGCACTTTCTGGAGCAGGGAGGGAGGTTCAGGAGGAAACTTCACCAGGAGCAGAGGGAGCATCTAAGCTCCTACACCTTTCATCAAAGATGGAAGATTTCCTTGGTTTGCATTCAGAACCTGCTTTTTGCAGCCACAAAGCAGAGCAGCTAAATGGAGAGATCCTGCCAGGGAGGTAGAGTTTGGCCCCAGGTGCTTCCACCCTTCCCTGCAGCACCTTTGATTTCCTAAATCAACCTACACTTCCCAGAAGACCCTTTCCCTCCCAGTGCCTCCAGGCAGGCCCTTGGCTGGGGCTACTTCCATTTTGCAGGCATTTGATTCCTTTCCAGCAAGAGGAGGGAAAAGATCAGGTTTGTAAAAAAGATTGAATCAAAAGCAAATTGATTCTTGTGGGAAAAGAAAGAGGGGATGGGGGAAAAAAGATCTAAAAACATGACAAAAAAACCCCCCACACCACCAACCTAAATAAAACTCATGTGAGATAGAATATTTTCAAGCAGCTTAATGAGAACTACCCCCCCAGCTCCCCAAAATCTGGCTCCCTGCCTCTCAGCCCAGCAGTGAATGGGCAGGAACTCCTGCTCTCAGCATTTTACTTCATTTCTGACCCACCACCTCTTTTCAAATCAGCTCCCATTGAATTATCTGAAGGGAGCAGAGAGCAAAGTGTGTGTGCTGGGGAGGGGTGGGAGGGGGGTGGGAAAGGAATTCAGGTTTGCAGGATAATGCAGAAGTGATTTCAGCTGGAAGATGGGAGTGTGTTGCATCCATTTAAAAATCATTTTAAATGGTGAAAGGGGTGTTGTGAACTCAGGGGGAAGTTGATGATTGATTTGAGTTCATGTTTGTACACCCTGTTGTCATTAAAGGCTCTCTGGAAAAGAAAAGTCCTCAGAGAAGCTCAACA
>NW_009967350.1:0-1235 GCF_000747805.2 Chaetura pelagica | reverse complement strand
ACTATCTGTCAGATTAATTTGGACATTTAGTATCTCCCAGCTGGATCTGAACACTAAATATCTACCAGGTTAACCTGGACATTGAAGATCCACCAGGTTGGTTTGGACAATGAACCTCTCCCAGGTGGATACGACCCTGCAGGTCCTACCTCAGGGTTGTCACCCTGGGAAGGGCCCAGAAACAACCAGGTTCCCAAGGTTTCCCAAGTTCCTGGGTGAAGCAGCAGGAGCCCTGGAATGAAAAGCTCAGTTGGGAACCCCAACCAGGAGGTGCAGAGATGGAACTTCAGAAAGAAGCCCCTGGAGGGGAGGGTTGATAGAAGGATGAGATGGAAGCAGATTGAGATGGTTCATCCCAGAGTGGAAGGGAAGGACTGAGGGTTGGGAACCAGGAATCCCAGCCCACAGCTGCATCCTGGGACCTTCAGACATTCCTGAGGAGATTCCCTTGTCTTTTCATTAATTAGGAAAGAAAATTAACTCATTTCCTCAGGATCTGCCCCAGAATCCCAGCTTTGAACACCTCAAACCTTGGGAAGTGTAATTTATATGGAAAACTGGAAGAGCTTTTCCAAATCCACTTGGAGAAGAAGCTGTAGTTGGTTTCAAAATCAGGGCAAAAAAGGGACTTCCCAGGATTTTTCCCCCCAGGTTCCTTTTATTTCAATGTTCCTCAGGGCTTGGTTGGACAATCTCACCTCAGGTCAAATGTCCCGAGCCTGGTCGAGGTTTGGGGCAGGAAAAGTGGGGCTTCCTTTGGGATGTAGGAGTGGGGGCCTGTCCATGAAGCCTGGAGCAGGTCTTGCTCCTGGCAGGAATGGATCCATCTTCAGGATGACCTCTACTCAGAATAAGGACCCAGAGGAGCTTTTCCCTGGGTTAAAATTCCACCAGGAATTCCAACGTGGAGAGCTTCCTGAGCAAGGATGGAGCCTTGGAGGTGACACTCCATAAATCCATCTTTTTCTTCTCCAGTCTGTTGAGGGAACACTCCATCGACGGCACGGGCTGGGCCCCCACGAGAACATTGAAGGTACCATTTTCCTTGGAAATCCAAACTGGGAAAGGAGTTGGATCCAGTCTGGGGTGGGGGGGGAGCTGGGGGACTTGGAAGGGCTTTCTTCAGCTGGGAAATCTCTCCATGGGTGGTTGAGGCTGGAGATTGGTGGGGTTTCCACAGCTTCCCAACCTCTTCCAGAGTCTCGCCACCCTTACAAGGAGGAGTTTCCTCCTCA
>NW_009967349.1:0-1235 GCF_000747805.2 Chaetura pelagica | reverse complement strand
CCATGGAGAGGACAAAGCTGAAGTGAAAAGAACATCTTGAGCCAGATTTGTGTTTCTCCTTGTTGTATTTTGGGGTAGTTCCTGGATGACTGTGCTGTGACTTTTGCCAGGCAAGAGAATGTTTCATACTGCCCTGCCTGTGAGCTGGTCCAGGGGAGCTGAACAAGGTGAAAAAGCTTTTTCCTGTGCCAGGCTGAGGCAGCAGAATTCCCAGTTGTGCCACATCTGCTGATGTCTGAAACTGGTGTCACTTTGCCTCTTGGCCTCAGTGTGGGCTGGAGGAAATGCTGTGTTATGCTGCAGCATTTCAGGGTCTGTAGCCTGAAAGATCAGATCCTTAGCAATGGAAATTCAGAAGCTATCATAGCCTTTGATTTGAACACCCCAATAGTTTTAAGAATGCATCTATTTTATGCTCCCTCGTTAGCAAATTCACTGTATTTCTGCATCAACTTTGTGAAAGAGAGTGGCAAATTTATGTCATTAAAACCCTGCAAAAACTCAAAGGTTCACGAGCAATTAGATTTTATTATTCTTGTTTATTCCCCGGAAGAATTGTTAATTTTAAAGCTTTATAGTTAATATGTGCAAAGATAAAACAGTGAGCTCTCTTGCTGTGGTGGCAGAAGTCAAGTGATTGAGTGCACTGAATGAAATATTCAAGATTATCATATTTTGGAGCTATTTGCTTTGATTCTTAGCTGACTCTTGCACTTGGAAGAAGAGGACCTGTCCCTGTGTTGTGTTTCTATTGGACTAGCACAGATAATGGAGCATTCTAGAATGAGAAATTAAATCCCCATAACTTGTTTTTATTTGTGTGACAGTTTTGCTCTTCTCCAAATGGCCACTAAGCTGTTTGCAGACCATGCACAGGGGGTCAGAGCTGGATGCTGTTCCTTGGGCTTGTGCTTGCTTGGAAATCACCTTCCCTGCTTGTATATGTGGGGTGGAACCCAAAGGGGCAGTGGCTGTAGGAAGGATGGTTTGGGGGGCCCCTCTGCAGCTCCTGGCTGGATCAGAGAGACCCATCACCCCTGTCTCAACTCCCAGGGACTTGTTTGGGATGGCAAACTGGTGCCTGCCTCCAGCCCCAACCCCTCTGGTGTGTTTGAGCAGAGGGAGAGGAGCATTCCTGTCCCCTCCAGCTGGGCTGGCTGTCCTCAGCATGAGCTCAGCCCTCACTTCCAGGCTGGGAAGTTCATTATGGGCTGTCTGGGGCTGCCCTGCCTGGA
>NW_009967348.1:0-1235 GCF_000747805.2 Chaetura pelagica | reverse complement strand
TAGGGGAAAGGTCAAAGATGAAGTATGAGGCAGTCCTGGTAAATATATCTATCAGTCTGGCAATGTTTGTCTAACACGTCCTACCATATTACAGAATAGGAGGAAATAGGGTCTGCTGACTTCACTCAGGAATCTTGTCTGCTGACCTGGTGACTCACTATTACTTCATATCCAGAAAAAGTAGTTCCTCAGAAGAAGAGAACTTCAGAATTAGTGAATAGTTCTGAGGAAATTCAAGGAAAAATAACCTGAGTTTTAAAGTGTAACCAGTAGTAACAGAATGGGTTTTAACTTTACCTCATATGCAATTTTTTTTAATGTATTTTTTTCCCAGTTTAGCTAGAACAGAAATACTGACTGAGCTTAAAGCATACCTGGAATAAAACCTGACCATGGCAAAAATAAGAAAAGCTGGGAAAGCCTGGTCTTTTGTTAGAGGTCAGGAAGAAACACTAGTGATATTCTTGTAAGCAATGATTAAAGGTAGATTCCATATGCCTATGACACTAAGGGCAGATGCTTCCCAGATGATAGCATTTTGCAGCTGTTCAGAAAACAGGTCTTCAGAAAGTAAGTGCTCTGGGATCCTTCCCTTGCCTGGGTAGGAAGGACATGGATATTTGAATGGAGCATATGGGGGCCTTCCAGGAGAATATATGAAGAAAATCTACAAACAAAATCCCATTGCAGCTTCAGCTGGTGTTGATGCACTCCTCAAATGAGACTGATGAGCTTTCCTTGAGCTTTCCATTACATCTTTCCCTTTTGTAGTCAAGCTGCTCTACTCCTTACATGATCCGTTGTATGACTGGAATAGGTAGTTTCAACAAGTGAGCTTTGTTCTTTTTTGGTACATGTAATTCAACTTGGTTTTACCTCTGACATGAAACTTCTTATAAGCAGTTTCACTGGCTTACTGTAGAGTTTTTCAGAGGCTCAACATCTAATGTTCTTTTGGCTAGAGAACAGAGCTTTACAAATAGAATATCAGGGAACTATGCCAAGCCTTCATTCAAACTGTTTGAAAGTGAAATCCTAGGAAAGAATACTCACATATGACATTTTACTTTGTTGGGAATGTAATTCTGCCAAAGTTTGTTCTGTGATGATCTTGCTGCATTATTACAATGTTTTACAGCGGAGACACAGCTTTTGTTTCACCAATGCTGATGGAACAGATTGTTATCACCTCCATTCCTGGAAGAATGATGGAGTGGCTCATTCTGGAGGTCATC
>NW_009967347.1:0-1235 GCF_000747805.2 Chaetura pelagica | reverse complement strand
CTTGTACAGAAATGTACCACTATGCATGAACTGCTTGCTTGATTTGCTGGAAGGATTTGAGTACTTCACACTTCTATTGAAGAGTATTTAGTATGTGTCACATTGTCACAAAGGCTAATACTTATCAGGTCTTAGTGACCTGGGGCAGATGCATGGCTTCAAAATAATGTGGTCCCGTGCACATCACTCATACCTGAACTAATTTTTCTGCCAGTTGTATGGGTACGTGTGCCACCTTTTCCATTTGGCACATGGAATGCACTAAAAAACTCGGCATTTACATGATGTGCAGTGGTGGGGTCTGTGCCCCAGACATGTGCAAACAATTGTTATCTGTGCCTGTGATTAGATTCCTTTATCAGTGCATATCATTTCTAATGACTTTGGTGATGCAAGATGCATTCATCACCACTTGCCTTTTTTGGCTTCTGTTTTCTGCTGGTGGAATTTATTGTCTGCTGTGGAGCACTCAATGCTGAGGTCAGGTTATTTTAAGTTAATGCCATTTAAGGGATTTAAAATCTGGGACACTTGTCTTTCTCTGGTATCAAGAATCAGTGCTGGTTGAGAAGCTGACATCTAGTGGCCAGAGAAGACGGTGGTGCTTGGATGATTGTCAGTTTTGGTGTGGGCTTCTGAAATGCATCCGAAGTCATAATCATACTTTTACATAATACACTGATTTCTTTATTTGTAATTAATGTGTCACCTAATCCAGTACAGGCACAGAAGTCCTGACTTTTTTGATTGCTGTTGAGAGGGCCCCAGTGCCTTGAGGAGCCTTTCTTGACTGAGTATTTTGAAATCAAGCAAAAAAAAGTTGTATTTCAATAATAAAGAGGAAATTATGCTGCATTGTATTTCTGAATAGAGTATTGAATTTGAATAAGCAGTTGTATTCCTGATTCTCCTGGAGCAAGAGCCAGCTGTCATACCTTGCACAACTTCTAAAAATAGCACATTTTGTGTAAGCTGAAGATGATGAAATTTTACAAGAGTGTTCAGATAGCTCTTCCTTTGCCGTGACTGAGGTTTGTCCTGTGTTGTTACTGCTCTGTCTTACTATAGTTGGGAACTGTGGGCACTTTCTTCTCCAGGAGAAAACTGGACCTTCTGTGGTCCTCAAGATCTGAGAACCAAGCCATAATCATCTGTGCTTAGCCTCCAAAGTAGTCTAGTGTTAAATTACTCTCTACTACCACTTATCAGTTGATGCAAATATATATTTTTTTTTT
>NW_009967346.1:0-1234 GCF_000747805.2 Chaetura pelagica | reverse complement strand
GGATCATCTGGTCCAACCTTTCTAGGCAATATCAAACTTTGCTCTTCAAAGCAAACTTGGTCTTCCTGCTCAATGCTTGAGCTGTGCCTATGGCAGCTGGTTTTGTTCCAGTAAGAGGAGACCACCAGTGACCACCAGCCAGCAAGCCATGAACCAGGTCCCTGCTAGACTCAACCCTGGGAGCTCTGTGCACCCTTCTGCCAGGCAGCAGCTGGAGCAGGACATCCCTTTTCACCACAGCAGTTCACAAGGGAGATGATGAATGTTTTTTTTCTTTTTCTTCCCTCCTTCAGTTTCTGTCTGACAGACCAGCAGAAAGCAAGGCACAAAGATCCTCCAGATTAGAAATCCAATTACAGCTGTTGTCCTAAATGCTTCTTGTCAGCTTTAAAGATGCTCTTAAGCCAGCAGAGTGGTTCACCAAAGGGGCTGAGATGATGCTGTGGACACAGAGTAATAGATGCTCTTCACAGATTCTCAATTAATAAAACAAAACCCAAATGACTACAAATAAGCTTTTGTAAAACATTTACTAGCTTGCTCCAGAGACAAAGCCAGCTCAAAAGTCCAAACTGACATTCACAGAATTTAGACTTAAATTAAAAACAATAATGCTTTTGTGTTTAATATCTTGTTTTCTTCTCTGAAAGCCCATGAGACTGTTAGAGATTACTGGAAAGATGGAGTCCTTGATGGTTATTTTCACTAAGAAAGGAAGTGATTTCCATTCTTTCTCACAACATTCTTATACAAGAAGGTATTTCATTTCCTCCAGGGACAACAACCTCATTATGAACAAGAGGCCAGTATATGGGTTTAATCAGTATTTCCATGTGTGGAATTCTCAGGGATGAAGACATTTTGTTGCAGGTACATGAGCATGGGAATGCCAGAGATCACCTCTCCTGGTGTCAGCACTTAATTCAAAGCCCACTGTGTGGTCCATGGCAAGGGCTCTGCTGATGCAGATGGGCTTTGGACCTCACCACCACCCTCCTGGCATTTAAACACAATTAAAAATAAAAAAGAAAGGCAGAGAGTAAAAGCTGTTTGCCAAACAAGCCTGAGGCTGCCACAAAAGCAGTGAACACTGCAAAACCAAGGACACTGCTGCACATGCCAAACACAACTTGTTTAAATCCATATCTTTAACCTCCTATTTATTATTACACAAAACAAATGTGGGTCACAACTTCAAGAGACATCCACATAAACGTTAGCAGCTGCTGTAACT
>NW_009967345.1:0-1223 GCF_000747805.2 Chaetura pelagica | reverse complement strand
AGGTAAGTCATCTAGCAACAACTGACCTCCTGTGGAGTTCTGTCTTTGAAGTGACCAAAGGCTAAGAAAAAATATGAGAAATTTCAGCTCAGAAGTCTAAGGAGAAATAAGGAGTAGATGCTGAAGAGAAAATGGATGTATTTGCAGTGTGGCTTTTGCACATGCATCCAGAACTTACCATGGACGAATATTTGAATCCATTGGTTTTGAAAACACAGGAGGAGACGTGTTGCTTGGAGTGGCATTGCTTTCAAACCCATCAATCTCCAGAAAGAAGTGTGAGCTGTTGAACACAGTGTATTTAAAAAGTATTAGTAAACAAAGGAGGCTCAACCCTAAACCTCCATGTACATGCAAAGCACTCCATGTACATGCCCAGGACAAGGTTGAAAATTTATATTTTCTGGCATTCTAAGTAACAGGACCCTGGGACTGAGACTTTTCTGCTTTCCCCCAGGGGGATCCCAACCTCCAACATTGTGCCCAGCACCCTCATGTCAAAAGATGAGCAAAAGAGCTCTAGATCTTTTGAGAACACATAGCATTAGATCCTGAATTGTCTAAGCAGCCACCCCAGCAGCCTGAAAACAGCTTTACGTCCAACTTCTGTGCCAACAGCCAAATGCAACTCCAGGGATTTACTGAGCAGCCACACACGTATGCACACACACACAAATGCACATGTTTTTTAACCTGCTGCATTCCAGTCCCTATTCCTCCAGCCAGGAGCCATCAGGATGGATCCTTTCAGACCCATCAGCAGTGATAATCATTCAGTCAGAAAGCTGGAAAGGTTACATCTTAAATAATATGAGGCATTTCCACCATCCAGGAATGAATGTGTAATCTTGCCAGGCAGTGCATGACATTTAACTATTTATTTTCCTTATGAATATGATTTAAAGGGAAAATGAGTGACATTTGAAACAACACAGAAGAAGGAACATGAGAAGAATAGGAAGATGTTGCTCTTTAAAAGCATGTGGAGTTGAGAGGCAAAAATCTATGGCTTGGTATTACTAGATCTCATTAAAACACTGCTACATTTCTCCAAGGACAGAGGAGCTTCAGTGCTGGATGTAGTGACTCCCACATGGCCAATTGCTCAGAAACTATCTTACATTTCTACTACATTCCAGTAGTCACCTGGAAAATGTTTTCAATTCACCTAATATTTATGGTTTGTTTCATAGGCTATTTATTCTTTCTTTTGACATCATGTC
>NW_009967344.1:0-1234 GCF_000747805.2 Chaetura pelagica | reverse complement strand
TGTGTGTGTTTTTGCATCAGAAAAGTAGGTTTTGAGGGATTTTTTGGGAGAGGATTATAAGAAATCCAAATAGAAGTATAAATGGTTTGTCATTTATGAAAGGTATTACAACTAATGAAGGAAATGCAGCTAAAGAACATATGGGTTGTCAGAGAAGTCCCTAATACGTGATTTTTCTCTGGTACTTTTAATCCTTACAGCTGAAGCAGTTGGGGCACAGCGTGGATAAAGTAGAGTTCATTGTGATGGGTGGAACATTCATGGCCCTACCTGAAGACTACAGAGATTACTTCATCCGAAACCTTCATGATGCCTTATCAGGTCACACTTCCAATAATGTGGCAGAGGCTGTCAAGTAAGCATTTTGGTTTTCTTTAATTTAAACGTGTTCTCTAACTGATGTAAGAACAGAAGATACTGAAGTCAATTTTTTTTGGTTAAAGTGATGTTTTCCAAATACATATTTAGGCACAGAATATTTATAGCTCAACTTGCAGCACTGGTTTGTGTGCTGCATAGCACCAGCAGAACACAGGGCCACGGTTTATCTATTCTCTCATGCAGGAAATGCTAAGCTGCTTCAAATTTCTTGTCATTCCATCTGGACTTCTACCTTTTATGCCTCATCACCTTGATTTGGAGTGGTGATGAATCACATTGCCATGGGATTTATTTCCTTTAGCTGGGAAGGGGAACTGATCCTGGCTTGGAGGGAGGGCAGACGTCAGCTCCCGCAAGGGATGACTCACCCCCAAGAGCGTCAGCGCTCAGGAGCTCTCCGATCCCCGTCTGAAACGCAGTTACCCTTGCAGTGTTGAAGGGTGAGAGGGAGATGCTCCTCTTCTCATTGTGCAGCTGATGAGCTGAAAAACAGAGGCTGATTTATCTGTGTGTGCTTTGGGTCATTAAATCCGTAACTTTCTGGTGCACGTTGCGGTATAAAATAAAGAAGAAAAATGAGAAATATTTGACATTTTGGAGCTGTTAAATCTAGGTGAGCATCCCTACTGACAGTTCTAGTTTGTTACCTTGTCATCATTTAGTGCAGTAGATTTTCTTTGATACCGTTGTCATCTACTAAAGAAAGTGGGTTTAAAATTTAATAGGGCTAAGGCCTTGTCTAGCTTCATGTCTGCCTTCATGTCTTAAAGCTGTAATTTCACACGGTTTTCCTCTGGAGGGCGGCAAACGCTTCTACTGGTATTATTCTATTATTCACGTGTTGGTTTTTTTT
>NW_009967343.1:0-1233 GCF_000747805.2 Chaetura pelagica | reverse complement strand
AATGCACCTGCCCTTGGCATTGTCCATTCCAGTAGATTGTGTATCTAAAATAGTCTACTCTCAAGAGGAGAACTGAAATACTCCTTGCTATTCTGTGTGTCTGTTGAAAAGAATCAGAGCTGCAATGGACATATCTTAGACAAGCAAGAAGGCAGATCATTTCTTAGCTCAATCTGACCTTGCAACCCAATTTTTTCTGCAGTTCTTACCTTCCTGCTTGTATCTTTTGATATTGCTGTATTTCTGTTAAGAGAGTGTCAGATAACTAGTCAGAAGCACATATAGAGACAACTTTGTACCCCTTAAGGTTAAATAATTTTGTTGTGATTTTCATGTATTTTTATGTTTTACATTTGTATGTCTCTTTTGTGTATTTTTACAAATGCCAGGAAATGCCTGGGCACATGCAAATCAAGAGCTTTGCCATCTACAGCCCTCTGCTGTTTGTGCACTTGGTAGATGTGGCTTCAGAAATCAATGTTCTGAACATGAGATTTCATCAGGAAATGGAAAACTCTTTCTATATTCTTTGTGCATTTTTTGCTGCTCTCCTGCCCTTTTCTTAGACATGTCTCTCTATGAGTTGACTCAGTCTCTTTTTCACTATTTTTTTCACCTTTCATTGTATCTCACTCATACCAGTTCTCTTTTGACCCTTCTTCATGTTTCAGCAATGTCACCCCTGTCTCTAGTTGGATACAGCACCATCGTAGTGAGAAAGACTATGCTCATAGCCCTGTGAAAATACCCTGAAAAGACATGGTGAAGGACCAGAAGTGTCTCTTACTGCACACTCTGTGAAGAAGTGGCTCTATATTTAAACTTTAAGTTAGCTCTGAAAAGGCTGGGCTAAAGGACCTGTAGAAGCCCCTTCAAGCCCAAGATATTTTGATTTACTGAGGAGCTCTTGGGTGAAATACTCTTCTCATGGATAAATTAATGATACTCTATGCAAGTGAAGTCTCTGTACATTGAATTAGTATCTCTTGATAAGCATCCATTTCAGTCACCATTTGTAGAGAACACTCCACACTTCCCTCTCTCCCAAACATCCACGTAAAATCTCCAAAAATATCATAGTCCTAGTGAAGTAAGGAGAGTAAGATCAGACAGTTTGTTCTGTTCAGATGTCTGGCTGGGGTTGATATTGCAGAATTCCCCATGTCCTACTTACTAATTGCTCAAATGTCTAAAAAGTGAATGGTCTAGAGAACAAGTCATATGAGAAGCAGC
>NW_009967342.1:0-1234 GCF_000747805.2 Chaetura pelagica | reverse complement strand
AAAAAAAAAATCACAGAACTCCAACTTGCACTAATTTAAAAATAATTCTAACAGTATTGCAAAATAATCATAGTCCACATTTTGGTACCATGTACCAGAATAGTTGAATAAATATTCAAAGTAGGAGTTATGTACACAAACATGCAAGTTAAAAGGAATAAATGAAATGCTCCACTTTATTAAGAAACCAAAAATACAAAACGGAAGAATTCCAAGGCTTCATGTACTCAAACACCACTGAAAAATGGTATCTTAAACTTGTCTGGTTTACTAGCAGTACTAATATTGACCAAGATTAACCTCTACAAGATAAGTGTTAAAAGTTGACATTTTCCACCATTTGTGCTGTAATAAGCTGGAGTTTCAAATTAAGAACTTGGTGCAGTTACAGTAAAGTCTAGATATAGAAATGTGGTTTCAGTTAATATGCTGCTTTGTAGCCAAGAGCTTTTTAGCTCCAAGTACAGCTGTTTTCTACTTAGTGAATTTGAAGATGCTTAAAGTTTGTTTCATCAGCTATAGCCCTACTGAATGATGTTCCATGCAGATACAGCTTTTAGGCCACCTAACAGACCTAGATGCCATTTGTTTCTGGTTACTAAAGAACTCTGAAGGTAAATTGTAGAACATAGCAAAAGTTAGAGTTGAGAGACTGTATCTAATGGTAGCATATGCAAGCTGAACTACACACTTTCCTCTCAAGACTCCCTGCATATCACAAACATCCCCATTTGCACAGGAATGCTGATCCAGTCACACTTAGCAGCCAAGTGTTCACTACTCTAGTAATACCTGGCAGTTAGTTCAGCTTTCCTCAGGTACTTTAATCACATGCTTCAGGAAATCAAAGGAAGGTTAACTGTTAGCTCTGATTCAGCAAGAGGATAACATGGGAAGCAGGAGGGAAAAGGGAACTAGAGAATGAGAAACGCAGTAGACAACCAAGTATTAGCCTCAAATGAAGACAATTCAGTCTTCCTAACGATACATTAAAGTTCACTTGCTTAGAGATAATTGAAATACAACTTTATTATCTAAACAAAAAAAAATAAATGGGAATGACAGAAACAAGATTAACCACTTAACACTCTGATGTGACTGCAGCAATCTCAGATTTGAAACTCAAAAGGGGAATTGCAGTCCAAAAAACAGCTAAATATGCAGGTCCAAAATATGAAGTTTTTTTGTTTGCGGGTTTTTTTTCATTTTGTTTGGTTTGTTTTTGTTTTTTTTT
>NW_009967341.1:0-1232 GCF_000747805.2 Chaetura pelagica | reverse complement strand
CCCAGGAACAACACCTACATCCAGGCTGTCTATAACCTGTGCCACATGCTGGAGCAGCGCCTCCGCATCTTCCCCTACCACAACGACCTCATTTACTGGCTCAGCCCACACGGATTTCAGTTCAGGAAGACCTGCCAGCTTGCTCACGAGCACACAGGTATTTCCTGCCTTCATTCTCTTCCAAAGCTTTCAAACAGGGTGAGTGATGGCTGGGCAGAGGCAGTCGAGTTCCCTCCTTGCCCATGCAGGGATCCTGCTGAGACTCGGAGCTGGGATCCAAGCAGAGCATCAGCTTGCAGCAGCAGTTAGATCTAGGCATGAAGCAAGGGGATCTCACAGCTCCTAGGTTATTAAACTGGGCTAATGGAGGAATTCCTGTCTGTGAACATTCCATCAAATGACTAGAGCCTGGTGAAACAAGGGATGGGCACTGCCACAAGGAAGGATTCTCCTTTCCAGGACATGCATGTTGATGCAGTAAGGGTGGGTAAGGTAGGCTTGGGAGTCTGTGGTGGACAAAGAAGTTTGCAGAAAAGGGTGGCAAAGTTCATGGCATTTGTTGCCGTGCTGCTGAAAAAGCCAAAAGCAAAACTACTTGCGGGATGCAGAAGCACACATCAAATGCATTGTGGTCTGAGTGGTGGTCAATCCCTTGGGTGAGCTTTGCATTCACAGGGCAATTTTGCACATCAGTGTCTCCTGCCGCTGCTGAGCCTTTAACTCTTTCTTCCTCAGACAAGGTGATCCACGAGCGAAAGGAATCCCTTAAAGATGAACAGGAATTTGAAAAGATCCAGAAGAAGAGACATTTGGACTTCTTGGACATTTTGCTGTGTGCCAAAGTGAGTAGTGAGGAGTGGCTGTGCAGCAGGGCAGCAGGTGCACATACCAGTCAGTCTTTGCAGGGGTGCCACAAACCACCTGAGACCCTCAGGACTGCACAAGCCATTAAAATAAATTCAGCCAGTCCTGCCTAGTTGAGAAGGGGCTAAGGTGACACACTTTTCCATCACTGAAATGTTGGTAGCATCTGTTGGGGAGTATAATACACAGAGGGATTTCATAGACGTGGTGGTTTAATATGGGGAGCATAAAGGGGTTTATAAGTGAAGGAAAAAGGGCCCTGAATTCAGTCTGAACAGGTTGATTTTGTTTATACATATTGCAGGGGAAACATCACCCCTCTTTGCAATAGCTGAACAAATATGTTTTTTTATATATGGGCCACTATA
>NW_009967340.1:0-1233 GCF_000747805.2 Chaetura pelagica | reverse complement strand
ACCTGCATCTTGCCTCTTTTTAGAGCTTCTGATTCATCAGGGTTAGCAAAGGAAAAGTCCACAAGAGGTTGACTGTAGTGACTCCTGAATTCAGAAGTGTTGGCACATGTCCAAATTTTACATGCTATTTCCTTTGAAAATGCAGTTGCTACCAGAATATAGAAAACAACAAATCTAAGTGTCATTATCTGGGAGAAGGAGGTAGTTTTGGAGGACCAAGGCAGTAACAAGTTTAATCTGTGTACAGGCATAAATCATCAGTGTTTTGACTTCCAGACTTTCTTTCAAGGGCCAGCAGGAAAGGCAGTGGATTTTAAGTGAACTAACAAGAGGTCTACTTTGACAGCTGAAAACAGAAGTGTCTAAACCAAACACTGGGAAAAATGTAGTACTTAAAGTCTGTTTCTCTCAGGTTGATACATGTCACACTAAATGCTGTTACCCCTTGCACTGAATTTTTCAAAATGTAGCCCCTGGAGCATAATACAAGATTACAGAATGCAACTGTTTATCAATCAGGACAGATGATTAGTTAGAGCAAATAAAAGTAGTGTCTGGCTTTATCAACTGGAAAATAAACAACAAACTGTTCTTTGCATCAGTGACACAAGAAAGCCTACTATTTGATTTGCTAAATTCTCTAATAAATAGTATTATCAGCATTATATATTTCTAGTTGGGGGGTTGCTGCTTTTGGGTTATGGGGGTTTGGGAGGTGGTTTCCTTGTTTGGATTTTTGGTTTTGTTTTTGTTTTTTTCTGTGAATTCATTAGTAGAGCAAAACAGAAGTGCCACATGGGAGTGCACTTCCTCACCAGAGTTCATGAAAATGTGAGTCATGAAGCATTTGATGCTGGCCTTATCAAAGCCTATGGCAAGCTTTTTATTGGCTTCAGCTGAACTAGGATTGGAGCCAAAAAAAAAAATAACTGATCAAGTAATAAAAAGCACAATGCTCTGCCAAATTATTTACCACAATGCTGTTGCTAAATGCTATTTAGAGTATTCTATTGTTTTAATGAGGCCTGCTTACACTAACTGGAATATTTGAGGCTGATCTGCCTTTTAAAAGTGTATTTGAAATTTGGAAACTGTAGGAAAACTCCTTGTCTTTGCTGTTACCAGCTGTTAATAAACTGCATTAATTACCTGAAGGTTATTAGGAACACAGTTTTATTACTTTGATCAACAATACAAGTTCATTTAAAGCTGCTTTTAAAAAAAAAAAAAAAA
>NW_009967339.1:0-1232 GCF_000747805.2 Chaetura pelagica | reverse complement strand
GATCTCCCCAATCACATGAACAGTAGCCCAGAGTACCTGCATCACTGTCGGTTTACTGCAGACATTTACAGAATTGCCACATGTTGCTGTGCCTGAAAGTTTAACATGTGCAGTGGATCCAACTTTAATTAGTATATGCTTTTTGCACTTGAGACTACATTTTCCGCTTGTCTTTTCTACTATGCAAGACTTAAAAATGCAAATATGTTTTAAGGAGCTACTTTCTAAATATTCAGCTAAAACAGTTTGTTCAGAACAGAGAGACAGATGTTTTTATGGGATTGCATGAAGATGTAAACATAACCTCATACTATATAAGCATCACCCTCAACATATCTGTTGTACCAGGCTGTTCTATGCTGTAAGAAGAAACATTTTCTGTTATTTCTTTTTGCTTTTCCTGCAAAGGGATATATTAGTGTTTGAAGATATATAGTTATTTTTTCTGAAATAGAGCACAGAAAACTGCAGCATCTAAGTTACTTCAAGAAATTGGTAACAGGCCATTGTTCATACTGCACTAACATGTACAAATGGCAGTGCATGATCTGTAAGCTAGTGGATATTTTATATCCATTGACTCCTTTGCCCCTTCACAGCTCTCCCAGAAAAATAAAATTAAAGGCATTTCACACTAAAAAGATTACACAGGAAATGGCACAGATAATGATACAGCTGATCAGCTGTTAGCACAACAGCAGTAGTCATAGCTCAGTGTTAGTGCCCATATTAAAAACACTTCACTGTTAATTATTTGGGCATTAAGATAAGTTTATCACCTCTACATTATTTATCATGAAGCCCATCAGCAGTTGGGCACTTCTGTTGGTGTTTTACAGCTGTGGCATGGAATTTATTAAGGATTTTTGTCTTAGTGCTTGTTGTGAGTTATATTGGTCCTTTGAACTCTTTTACCTGTCCCTTTTAGTCAACTACTGACAAACTTCACCTTAGCTGTGTTTTTCATACAAGGGCCACTGGACAGCATTCCAACCCCTCCCACAGCATACCTGATGACAGATTGCAAACACAAGGTTTTCTAGGAAAGTACTTTCTCCTGGTAAGAACAAAGCTGGGGAATTTGCATGCAGCATAACATCCCTAACTGTTAAAAAAACCTTACATTTAACACAGAATCAGAGTGGAAAGACCTTGAAACAAAGACATGCTTTAGAGAGGGTCCCTGATCTGAATGTGGATGTGAAGGAACCCAGCCAGTTGACAGGACACTG
>NW_009967338.1:0-1223 GCF_000747805.2 Chaetura pelagica | reverse complement strand
CTTCCCTCCAGCATGTCAGCTGCACCACACAGCTGGGTGTCATCAGCAAACTCACTGAGGGTACACTCGATCCCATCATCCATGTCACTGACAAAAGTGTTAAACCAGCACTGGTCCCAGTACCAAACACTGAGGAAAACTCTTTTGTCACTGATCTCCATTTGGACATCAAGACATTGACTGCAACTTAACCAATACAAGTTGCCACCATCCAGGCAACTCCTTATACACCAAGTGTTTGCTTTGTAAATGATACTTAATTACCGATGCCAAATGATCCTTAAACTTTGCAAAATCCAATTATAGTGAACTTTGTTTGTTTTGGCCCCAATTTGTATTAATCACTCACTAAGTGCAGGCATTTCTTCTACCAGATGCTTTCCCCTTTTGCAACCACCTCAGTTATTCAATAGTCCACAGGTCACAGTCTAGGCGCAAGGCAGTTTTATAAGAGC
Organism: Chaetura pelagica; assembly: GCF_000747805.2. NCBI lineage: Eukaryota > Metazoa > Chordata > Aves > Apodiformes > Apodidae > Chaetura > Chaetura pelagica. The sequence continues at coordinate 768 of NW_009967338.1, read as the reverse complement.
GACAATGGTTGCAGCTACCTGAAGGCCCTGTTTTCAGGAATTTTTTTTGTTGCTTCATATTGACCTGATTAAGACTGTGATTGAGTGGTGGGATGGAGTCTTTTCTAGAATAAGATTTACCTCTTTAAAGCAGGATTTCATAATATTCCTATTTAAAAAAATGGTGTACCTCATTCCTCCTTAATGAATACAATGCTTTTATAATGCAAGTTGTAAGTACTTCTGCTATGGTTTTATCTCTCATAGGCTGAACACATTCCATTGGTTTCGATTGGTTTTAACCTATTAGGCTGGAAAATAAAATCATACACTGCACAGTCTTTTGCTGTTTAAATTACCATGATTTCTTGGTCATCATATCAAGCAGTTTTGGTTGTTTCACTTACTTTCCAATTTTCATCTTCTTTCAAGTTTTATCTTCTGATAAAGATAGGAGACAGGCTGGTTCTTCACCCCAGCAAGAGACTCCACTAGAGTACTGGATTGAGTGAATTCCAAGGAATTCGCTGTGACAATTTAGATTAATGCAAATTGTCCTCCATATCAACAGTCTCAGACTAATTTTATGGGCAAGCAGTGTTAGCCAGTCTCTCATAACTGTTCCTTGTCTTTTTGCAATGATCCTTCAATATGTAGAACAAAATGTCTGTCTTACAAAGGATGGGATGGATGACGGACAATATGTATAGCAGTAATCAAGATTTATTGCATACGACGTTGGGGGATTTAATTATTCTGGATGAGAGCCATAAGTACAATAGAAGTGTA
>NW_009967337.1:0-1232 GCF_000747805.2 Chaetura pelagica | reverse complement strand
TTTTTTGTATTTGAAGGGTGATGAGAAGTTTTCATTCTAAGAAAAACAGTTTTATATAAACTGTATTTGGCAAAACTGTCCTAAATCAGTAGGGATAAATAATGGTGTCAATTAATTCTTAATGCACTAGGATTGGTTTTTATTAGTGTTTTTAGTAACTGGTGTTTTGATTTTTTCATCTGGCTTTCCTCCTAACACTTGCTAGTTATCACTACTTGCTCTCTTGTTAGTGAAATCAGTCATGTATTCCAGCAGAACATCTTTCTGAGATTGGGAATACACAATAAATTAAGAGGTAATTAATTGCTTAGGAAACACAAACACTTCAAGTTTTTAATTTACAGCTTTTGTAAATTAATAATGCAGTCTGTAACATAACCAAATATATGGATATAATTTCCATATGTACATGTTATATATGTGTACACGTATGTGCATACATAATTCCATGAGAATAAAATCAAACTAGTTACAATGCCTCAATGTATATAGCTAATAAGATATGTAGATTTGGGAAACAGATAAAATAGAATTCAAGGTCAGAAGTAGTAATTCATCATCTACATAATCCAAATAATTATTCAGTCATTTCTGTCTCAAGCCTCCAGGTTCCTTTAGTCCTGTTGCAAAGATAATCTGTATTACTTAGAGTCCTCAGGAACTAGGAATTCATTACCCCACTAAGTCTTCTGTGGTTAAGCTACTTACTGTTATTCACCTTATTTCTATGACACAATATTAATATGATACATGAGGCTATGATACATTTTGTAGAATCTAAAGGAAAATGGGCAGTCCATCTCTCTGTGTCTGTGCTGGTTGCATCTCACCTTGCTCGTTGCCAATATCATTCTATGAGAGCAGCAGTCTTGGCATAATCCCTTGTATGCCAATCTCCAGTACTTTAAGGCTTGCTCTCTTTGAGTAACACTGTTCCTAGATCTATAAAATTATCCATCTAACATTTTAGACAGTGGGAAGGAAATGATGAATTTCCACTGTTTCCTTCTTTGACATTTACAACGGTATTCAGCACTTTTAATGCCAGATTATGGAGCCATAGTAAATCTTACGTGATCTGTAAGAACAACGCAGTGAGACCATGAATACAAATCTGCCCAGGAAAAGTAAACAACTAACATAGGGTGTCTCTGTGTGTGTGCATGTTTATTTAAAGAAAAATCATGGTCACTGTCTAATATCCTTTTCCATTAAATTAAAAAAAAAAAAAA
>NW_009967336.1:0-1232 GCF_000747805.2 Chaetura pelagica | reverse complement strand
TTTTTTATTTTATGGATAAAATATATTGATTAATTTAAAATTTGTTTTCAAAGTTTAATTGATAGAATCATTTAACAGAATGAAAAATTAAATACCCTGTGAGATGCTAATTTCTGATAGAGCTAGTGGCACGAACCAGCTTATTTATATTACCCACATATGCAAAACATTCAGAGCTTCATGGATCAGTTAATACACCAGGACATCATAAACCAGAAAGCATTAACATCTGTTAAACACTCATATACGCATTAGATATTCCCAATATTTCACAGACACTAAAGTTTCCTGCTTTACAATATCCAGGTACTTCAATCTACTTGCTGTACAACTATAGAGCAAAGGATTTGGAATGTAAACATTGAAAAATATATAGAGAGAACTTGTTCCAAATTCAAGAGGATGCTGGATACCCCCTTCCCAGGGATACAGAAGATACAGAAGAGGAATTGCACAGCATAGCTCATGGGTCTCTCACACTGTTTCAAACCTGGGTTTAACATGTTACAACCCCTGTTTAACATCTCTTCCACAGATTTGCCTATTCTGCTTTTCCATTTAAAATTTACCTGAAACTTATTTGTCTGTGTGATTTCCTTTAAAATGCATAAGAAACACAAAGCAAAACTGGCCCCCTATCCTGTGCTTATTGTACCCTGGATCAAAACTGTGTTTCGACTTTAAAAAAAAACAACATAAATTCAAAGTATTGCTCAGCATAGTACAAGTAACAGTAGACCAGATGTAATCATGGTTACAAAACAGACTAAGCTGCATTACCACCATGTACAAAAATACGGAGGATTTATAATCAAGAAAGAATTTAGCAAGGAAGAAATACAAAGGTTTTAAAACAGGACAGAAAAGCAAGCCAATAAGAGAATAGGTCATGAATACAGAAGTCTTATATTCCATTTAATTCAGGTTAGATTATAATAAGCTTACAGAGACAATACTCGAAAGTACAGGGCTCAAAAATTTATATGGTCTTTACAGTATTGACAATCCAACAATTGTCCAGATTAGCATCTGAATGGAAAGGCAGTAAACACTCTGACAGTCTTTACTTCCATGTAACAAAATAATAGGTTCTTTTCTCCCTCTCTTCCCCATCCAATTCCTGCTACCTAACCTTACTGTGGAATCCTGTGCTTCACATGAGAGAAAAGCAGAAAGTGTCTCCTTGTCTTCCAAAGTACAAATCCAGCAAGGTGCAAGCTTTCTGTATATGA
>NW_009967335.1:0-1231 GCF_000747805.2 Chaetura pelagica | reverse complement strand
AATGTAAAGACTCCTCTATCATTTGCAGCTTCAGTTGAGAATGGAAGAGGTTTAGTGCAATAATCAGCAGTCTTGATATGTTGATAGACCAGAACTGTAAACTCCTAAGGACCAATTAAATTCTTCACAGTTCCAAGCTGTATAAACCCTGACACTCATTTTTTTCATTAGAAAATAAAAATCAACCATAATACACTAAAAATCTTTAATCACAAAGCTTACCCAAAGAACTGTTATGTTCAAAATTTCTTTAAGCTGTATTTTCTTTTCTCATCTCTTGTTTTTTCAAAGTACACCACTTGCTTAAAAACTCTCTTTACTAGCTGTAGTCTTTCTTACCCCTGGGGAAAACTAGCCAATGTGCTGTGGAGCACTTTAGGGTCCCTTATCCTGAAACATGGTGCAGGAATAATTGTGATATGTGAAAGTCATTATTTATTATTTTTTTTCAAGTCCATTAAAGTAAGTATTCCTATATTACTGAACTCACTATAACATAACAATTAGAATCCTCAAATTCTCATAAAGCCTTTGATGCAGCCCCTACGCAAAATAATTTCTCAAACTATTTCACAATTATTTTCTTACACTCTCCTCAATGTACCAGTAGGTGCAACAGAATCACCTTGTATCCCTTCAGGCACATGTTATCTGAAAAATATTTGGAAATCATGTTTGGTGTCACATATTAAATACAATGTGTGAAGTTTCTTGCAGAACAACTTATCTTCACTGTCTCATTAACCGAATCATGAAGAAATAGATTATGTGTGTTCAGTTTTTCATCTCTGATGCAACATCAAGTGTTTAAATCCACAAGGAAAACATACTTGCTACTAGTTAGGATAATTATTTTGAAGGAATTCTTTAAAAAAGAGGATTCAGTCATTTGCATAATTTTGAAAATTCTGTGGTAAGGAATTTGTAAACATCCACAAAAACATTAGTAAGACAAAATCAAATGCAAAACGTGTAATAACTTTATGAAGAGGGATCATGCACAGGAAAGTTATGAGAAGGAAGGGAAGAATTCAACTGACAGATATCTGAACAAGACAAGTTTTAGTACAAATGGAGTTGTTTTGCTGCACAATATAGTGCTCAGATTCTTGAGTAACAAATTGCAACAGCATTTCAGTACTAAGATATATTAGGAAAAAGTAAACTTAGATTTTAGACTGTGTAATTTGTCAGAAGTCAGTAGGAATCTATAGCTTTACTAGATAAAAAA